>NC_133331.1:166527669-166826269 GCF_042186555.1 Aquarana catesbeiana | reverse complement strand
TTGGGGTGTCTAATTTCCAAAATGGGGTCATTGGGGGGGGGGGGGTTGTGCTATATGGACATTTCAGGGCCTCCGTAACTGTGATAGGTAGTGAGTGAGTAAAATCACAATTTTACGCCTTTAGAAATTCTGAAGAGGGTGATGGTTTTTGGGGTCCTGTACACGGCTAGGCTCCCGAAAAGTCCAACACATGTGGTATCCCCGTACACAGGAGAAGCAGCAGGAATGTATTTTGGGGGTGTAATTACACATATAACCATGCCATGTTTGAACAATATATCATTTAGTGACAACTTTGTGTAAAAAAAAAAAAAGAAAAAAGAAATTGTAATTTTCCCGCAACTTATGGCAAAATATAAAATATTTCCATGCACTCAACATGCCTCTCATCAAATAGCTTGGAGGTTCTACTTTCCAAAATGAGGTCATTTGGGGGGGGTTTGTGCTATCTTGACATTTTATGGCCTTCAAAACTGTGATAGGTAGTGAGGAGTGAAATCAAAAATTTACACTCTTATGGGGCGTACACACGGTCGGACTTTTCGACAGGACTGGTCTGACGGACGCCGACGGATCAAATCCGGCGGACAATCCGATCGTGTGTGTGGCTTCACCGGACCTTCAGCTGACTTTTCCAGACGCAAATCTGACGGACTTTAGATTTGGAACAGGCTTAAAATCTTTACGTCGTAACTCCGCCGGACCCAGAAATCCGCTCTTCTGTATGCTAGTCCAACGGACAAAAACAGACACTAGGGCAGCTATTGGCTACTGGCTATCAACTTCCTTATTTTAGTCTGGTGTACATCATCACGTACGAATCTGTCGGACTTTGGTGTGATCGTGTGTAGGCAAGTCCGTTCGTTAGAAAGTCCGTCGGAAGTCCGTCGAAAGTCCGCTGGAAAGTCTGTCGGACCAGTCTGGTCGAAAAAGTCCGCCCGTGTGTACGCGGCATTAGAAATCCTGTAGGCAGTGATTGGTTTTCGGGGTCATGTATGCGGCTAGGCTCCCAAAAAGTCTCACACATGAGGTGTCCCTGTACTCAGGAGAAGCAGCAGAATGCATTTTGGGGTATAATTCCACATATAACCATGCCATGCTTGAAACAATATATCATTTAGTGACAACTTTTTGCAAAAAAAAAAGTGCAATTTTCCCAAAACTTGTGACAAAATATAAAATATTCCATGGACTCAAACTGCCTATCAGCAAATAGCTTTGGGGTGTCTACTTTCTAAAAAGGGGTAATTTGGGGGGTTTTTGAACTGTCCTGGCATTTTATGCACAACATTTAGAAACTTATGTCACACATCACCCACTCTTCTAACCACTCTAAACAAAGCCCTTTCTGACACTTTTTGTTTACATGAAATTTTTTTTTTTTTTTTGCAAGAAATTACTTTGAACCCCCAAACATTATATATTTTACGTCACTGCGTTCAGAATGATCGCATTTTCCGACAACTTTGTGTGACCATGTGTATGCAAGACAAGTTTGAGCCAACATCCGTGGGAAAAAATCCTAGGATTTTGTTGTCGGGAATGTCAGATCAATGTCAGACCGTGTGTACGGGCATAAGACTTACCATACCTTACAAAGCAAATACAATAAAACATTTTTTAACGCAATCTGTGCTAAAAAAATATATGCCGAAGCATGGGGGCATGCGCCCCTAATGTTAGGAGCAAATCGCTCCTCCACCCTGCCCCCATGCTTCAGCATATATGCTCTTTTTTTAACTGTGGTGGTGAAATCACCTCCAACAGCACTAGAGTCACGGCTTTATGTATCGTGGGAGCAAACGCTGTGCTGTCAAGATAAATAAACCCGTGCTGCAGCTGAATGGCATACCTGCTAAGCAAATGATGGTTAACAATAAAACAAACATTACAGTATACCTTACCATATCATACCTGCAAAGCAAATACAATAAAACATAGTAAAAATAAAACAGAGAGAGAACAATGGATATAGAACAATAGTGAGCAAACAGTAGAGCGGACAGTAGAGAGTGAACATAAGAGAGAGAACAATAGAGAGAGAGAAGAAAAATACAACCACAACTATTTTTGTCTTTTTTATTTTTAATTTTTTTGTGTTTTTGTGTGTTTTTTTATTTTTTACTTTTTTCGCTTTTATTAAAAACTGTAAAAAAAACTATAAACTGAACGTTGCAGATTAGGGTCTCTCAAAATGTAATGGCCATCACATCTTTCGAGACCCCGAGACCCTGTGTACGTGTGCCTATGACTGTGTGGTGCTGTACCCTACACTAATACTCAACTAGTGTGTGATAGTGAAACAGTCACCAATGCAAAGATCAGGTTGGTCAGGACAGGAGGGACAATAAAAGTGGGTGTCACACCTAAATCTGCGCTTTCTATAGATACAACATCTTCTTTGGGGGTTTCTTTGGGTAGGGGTACCAGAGAGGACATGCGGAAAATGCCTCTCACTGAGCCTGCTTACTGCATTTGCATTGGGAAGTTGGGCCAGAGCACCGTCTGGAAACAGAAGGGCTCTGATGATCTCTTCCTGGAATTTAAGGAAGGATCCAGTTCATCCTGAAGCTTTGTATAGCATAAAAGCATTCAGCAAAGCCAACTGAAATAAATAAACAGACACTTTTTTGTACCAGCCGTCTGGCCTTATGGGCAATTAGGTATGGCGCCAACAACTGGTCGTTGGGGTCCACCCCTCCCATATGAGGTTATATTCATGGACACAGAGGGGTTTCTCCACAACACCAGTCGCCATAGGAATTTGGACAGTCGTGTCTGCGTGAAGGGAGGACAGAATGAAAACATTCTTATTATCCCTCCACTTCACAGCCAGCAAATTATTACATCTCAAGCAGGCTCTCTCCCCCAGCCTAAGACGGGAATCTACAAGCCACTGGGGTAAGCCCCGGCGATTAGATCGCACGGTGCCACATGAGCCAATTTGTTGATCAAACAAGTGACTTAAAAGTGGTACGCTTATGTAGTAATTGTACACATACAAGTGGTACCCCCTTTCCGAATAAGGGTGACACCAAGTCCCACACAATCTTACCAGCGCTCCTATGTAGTCTGGGCAGTTCTCCGGCTCTACGTAACTATCTCTTCCTCGTAAACCATAAAACTATATGTATAGCCTGTGGCCCTGTCACAGAGTTTATATATCTTGACCCCCGTATCTGGCACACTTGCTGGGAAGATACTGTTTGAATGACAAGCGGGCAGAAAATTTAATCAGGGACTCATCAACGCAGACAACTTGATGGGGAGTAAACAAGGCTGCAAAACGTTGGTTGAAGTGGTTTACGAGGGGCCAAATTTTGTAGGGCGATCAAATTCAGGGTCACCCCGAGGATGACAGAGTTCATTATCGTTGAAATGAATGAACCACAAGATCTGCTCGTATCATGTCCTGGTCATGGAGGCAGAGAACACGGGTGTATGGTGAATTGGGTCAGTGGACCAATATGACCGCAACTCACTCTTTTCAGTTACGCCCATAAGGACGGATAGGCCCAGGAAGGTCTTAAATTCGGAGACCGTAATTGGTCTCCAATCTCTGGCAAGGGTCAGATGGGGATTAGCGGCGATGAATTGACCAGCATATAAATTGCTTTGGTCCACAATAGATCTATAGAGATCTTCGAAGAAAAACAGCGAATAAAAATCAAGTGACGTAAAATCAACTGTTTCCACCTGAATTTCGGGTTGGCCATGGAATGGGGAAGTAGGTGCTGCAGAAGTGGGGGGTTCCCAATTAGGATTGGCGAATGCAGCAGAAGGGGCACTATGGACTCGACGGGCCTGTCTTTGTCTTCTTTTGGTGGCAGTGGATACTACTCGTGCTTGCTAGCTTGAACTGCACTTATGGGAGTCGCCACGTCACTAAGTGTTATTGCAGTGCTGGATGTATAGAAGAGGATGTACTAGGCCACTGGTGCTTGCCAGTTCACCAGAAGAATAGCAGCGCTAGTACTGGCTCTCTGCTCCATACGAGAGCCCTGCGGTTCTTGCACATCAACGACAGCACAAGAAGATCGGGGTCTGCCTGACCTTGGCAGGGACCACAACTCCATCGTCAGAGCTTTCTGTCAGGGTGCCCCTGCTGTCTACAGGTTCGTATTCTGAGCCTGAATCTGACAGGATGAGTGACTTCCTCTTCACTATCTGTCATGCTCAGAAACGTGTAGGCCTTTTCACTACTGTACCTTCGATTTGACATTTTGGTCTCCAAATTTTACTGGTACAGTAGTGAGACTCACAGGTAAAAAAGCTCCTGACTGATTCAAATGCTACCAAAAAAAACTGTTAGCGCCTCGCAGGGATCAGGCCTGACTCTGCAAACACTGCAGTTATGTGTGTTGTGTTTTGTAAGTGACAGTGATTGATTGATACTGCACTTGGGTGGGCTGGGCGGAGGGGCTAAATGCAGGTGCTAGCAGGTATCTGGGCTGATCCCGCTATCACTGCGTTTTTGGGAACCCTAAACTGTTGGGGACGCTAGTTAAGATCTGATCATATCAGATATCGATCCATTCAGACACTATACTACTAAGGGAGGCGTATGGGTGCGTGCATGGGTGTTAGCGGTACTGGTACTGATCTGACGCTGCCTGGGGCGACGCAGACCCTATCTGACGCTAAAACTTCATTTTGATCACCCGCTGGGTGATCCGGGGGTTAAACCTTTATTGGGTAAAATACGGCGGGTGCCCTGACGCTATAAAATAAAATCTAAACTGCGTCACCCGTGACACTTATACTGTGATCACAGGTGACAGGGGGTAATCAGGGGTTTTAAACCTTTATTGGGGGGGTTAGGGGAGGTACCTAGACCTATCTGAGCCTAATACTAATTACCCTAACACTGATTAGTGTCACTAATGACCAGTACAGCGATCAAAAAAAATCTGAACGCTGCACTGGTGACACAGTGACAGGTGGTGAAGGGGTTAACTGGGGGGGTGATCGGGGGTGAATTGTGTGCCTACGTGACCTGTCAGTGTAGTGTTGTGCAACTCACTTTTAGATGCTCTCTCCTCTCGGTCTGCAACGGAAAAGACCAACATGAGGAGAGATGACATCACTTCCCCTCTCAGTGTTTACACTTACAGGACAGGGAAAGGATCTCATTCGTCAGGACCGATCACCAGGTCCAGGCCAGATTTAATTGGCCTGGGCCTGGGGATTGATCGGTTCCTGATCGAATCCGATCGTCGCGGCCTGGAGGGGTGCGCGCACAGCCCCCTCCAGCCGCGCGCCTCCGACTTAACATGACGGCAATTTGCCTGCCTGTGCCATTCTGCTGCGAGTACAACTGCGGCGGATGGTCGGCAAGCAGTTTAAGGAATACATCAACGAGAATCTCAGGAAAGGGTTTCATTCGACACTCCTCTTCTCCGGCCAGTGCAGGAATATTTTTCGTTGAGAAGAAAGATCATTCCCTCGCCCATGCGTGGACTACAGGGAATTGAATATAGAATTACGGTCAAGACATCGCTATCCACTGATTCCAGAGCTATTCCAGAGACTCAGAATATTTACAAAATTAGATTTACGAGGTGCCTACAACTTTATCAGAATCCGTGAGGGGGATGAGTGGAAAACGGCTTTCGAGACATGTTTTGGCCACTTTGAATATCTCGTTATGCCGTTCGGACTTTGTAACGCACCGGCCACTTTTCAACATTTTGTTAATAATGTCTTCAGAGACTTGCTAGACTTATTCATGGTTGACTATCTGGATGACATTCTGATATTTTCAGCTTCTCTAGAATTACACCGTGACCATGACCATGTGAAGCAAGTTCTCCACAGACTGAGACAAAACGAACTGTATGCTAAGGCCATGAAATGTGAATATGAACGTCAGACCATTCACTTTCTAGGCCTAATAATATCCACTGGTGTGGCAATGGACCCTCAGAAGTATCAGCTATAATGTCTTGGCCACCTCCAACCGACAAGAAAGGGGTGACAACGTTTTATCTGGTTTTCCAACTTTTACAGAAAATTTATCAAAAATTTCTCTGGTAACATAGCACCTATTACACAGCTCACAAAGAAACAAAGCCGTTTTCAACGGACTGAAGCAGCTCAAGTTGCATTTGGCAGGCTAAAGGGATTATTTACCTCCGCTCCAGTACTAAAACATCCTGATCCTGCTTTGCCATACATCCTGGAGGTGAATGCGTCTGAGAGTGCTGAAGGGGCCATCCTGTCCCAGCACCAAGGATCTTATGCCGCGTACACACGGTCGGACTTTTCAGCTACAAGAGTCCGACAGCCCATCCGACAGACTTTCGACTGATTTTTGGCGGACTTGCGGCGGACTTTCTAACGAACGGACTTAACTACATACGATCACACAAAAGTCCGACAGCCTGTTACGCGGTGATGTACACCAAGTCCGACGAGACTATAAAACGGAAGTTCAATAGCCCGTACAACACCCTTTGGGCTCCTTCTGCTAATCTCGTATTTATTTCTTGTTAGTAGAAGTTTGGTGAGAGATGATTCGCGCTTGTGAGACTCGTATTTTTCAGTTCGTTTTAACTGTTGTTCAGTCTGTGCTTGTGAGGTTTGTATCTGCTTTTCAGTGCATGTGGTCAGTTCGCATTGAGTAATCAGTGTTTTATTGTCCGCTCGTTGCTGATTTTCAGGTCGCTCTTCACAGGCCATGCTGTTTTTTAGTGCATTCTGTTAAGTGAGTTCTGACCAGCCGACCGTTTTGAAGCCATGTTACGTGTACGTACGTTACGTAGAGCGCGTGCATTGTATGTGCTTGGTGCTGTAGTTAATTCTTCAGCCCAAGACCAGTCCATGAACAGGACGCGGAGGAGTTCATGGACGAAGAATTGGTTGCTCCAGCGTGACCAATTCTGTCACATGCCATTGCTCCGTGAGATCCGTGAGAATAATCTTGAGGATTTCAGGAACTTTCTCCAGATGACGGACCCCCTTTTTGACCGTTTGGTGGCTTTGCTCACCCCTTATATCAGCAGGCAGGATACCTGCATGAGGCAAGCCATCACTCCGGAGCAGAGGCTAGTCTCCACGTTGCGTTACTTGGCGACGGGGAGAAGCCTGCAGGACCTTAAGTTCTCCACAGGCATCTCCCCCCAGGCTCTGGGGATCATTATCCCGGGGACCTGTTCTGCCATAATTCAGGTCCTGCAGAAGGACTATATTAAGGTAAGAATTGTCATCCTTTATTAGCATCACATGTTATTTTATTTAATGTTTGATAATGTAATGTATTTCTTTACTCAAACACTACTTACCATCATTGCAATATAGTGTGAATGTCCCCTTTTTGTCCTCATGCATGCTGTAATCTTTTAATGCTCTTTTTTGTCCTGCATGCATATTTGCCTTCACTAACCTCCCCAGCATGCAATGCTGGGCCCATATCCCCCTAGTCTACTCACTTTTAATGTATTTTGTCAGCTGCATTGTAGTTATTTTCCCCTAAAATGCATCCAAATAGTGTGTGTGTCATTAACTCGATTTACAACCCCCCCCTACAATTTATCCAAATAGTCTGTGTCATTAACTCGAGTTACAATCTCCCCCCCCCCCCTACAATTCATCCAAACAGTCTGTGTGTCATTAACTCGATTTACAATCCCCCCCTACAATTCATCCAAATAGTCTGTGTGTCATTAACTCGATTTACGATCCCCCCTACAATTCATCCAAATAGTCTGTGTATCATTAACTCAATTTACAATCCCCTCCCCCCCTACAATTCATCCAAATAGTGTGTGTCATTAACTCGATTTACAATCCCCCCTACAATTCATCCAAATAGTCTGTGTGTCATTAACTCGATTTACAATCCCCCCCTACAATTCATCCAAATAGTCTGTGTGTCATTAACTCGATTTACAATCCCCCCTACAATTCATCCAAATAGTCTGTGTGTCATTAACTTGATTTACAATCCCCTCCCCCCTACAATTTGGGTCTGGTATGGAATTTATGGGGACCCCCCACGTCATTTTTTAAAAAATTTTGTCCGGGGTTCCCCTTAATATCCATACCAGACCTGAAGGGCCTGGTATGGAATTTAGGGGGTACCCCCACGTCATTTTTCTTTTACATTTTGGCCGGGGTTCCCCTTAATATCCATACCAGACCTGAAGGGCCTGGTATGGAATTTAGGAGGACCCCCCACGTCATTTTTTTTTAAATTTTGGTTCAGGGTTCCCTTGTGGGGAATTCCCATGCCGTTTTTATCAATGAACTTCTATGTGTATTGTCGGACCGGCAATGCAATAGCCGCGAGTAGTTTTAAATGACTTTTTTTTCCTTTGAAATGTCATTTTGCTGTAAGACTGTTCTAAACACAGGAAACATGCGCCCCTTTACAGGCATGCTATAGACACCCACCAGCTACAAAATTTAAAGGAATATTACACTTTTATTGTTTGACTTTAAGCATTATTAAAATCACTGCTCCTGAAAAAACGGCCGTTTTTAAAACTTTTTTTTGCATTGATCCATGTCCCCTGGGGCAGGACCCGGGTCCCCAACACTTTTTATGACAATAACTTGCATATAAGCCTTTAAAATTAGCACTTTTGATTATTCATGTTCGTGTCGCATAGACTTTAACGGTGTTCGCGTGTTCGAACTAATTTTTTTCCTGTTCACATGTTCTGGTGCGAACAGAACAGGGGGGTGTTCGGCTCATCCCTAATCTGGACCTCCATAACTGTGATAGGTAGTGAGAAGTAAAATCACAATTTTACGACTTTAGAAATCCTGAAGGCGGTGATTGGTTTTTGGGGTCCTGTACGCGGCTAGGCTCCCAAAAAGTCTCACACATGAGGTGTCCCCGTACTCAGGAGAAGCAGCAGAATGCATTTTGGGGTATAATTCCACATATAACCATGCCATGCTTAAACAATATATCATTTAGTGACAACTTTTTGCAAAAAAAAGTGCAATTTTCCCAAAACTTGTGACAATATATAAAATATTCCATTGACTCAACCGGCCTATCAGCAAATAGCTTGGGGTGTCTAGTTTCCAAAAAGGGGTCATTTGGGGGGTTTTGAACTGTCCTGGCACTTTATGCACAACATTTAGAAGCTTATTTCACACATCACCCACTCTTCTAACCACTCTAAACAAAGCCCTTTCTGACACTTTTTGTTTACATGAAAATTTTTTTTTTTTTTGCAAGAAAATTACTTTGAACCCCCAAACATTATATATTTTTTTAAAGCAAAGGCCCTACAGATTAAAATGGTGGGTGCAATTTTTTTTTTTCACACAGTATTTGCACAGCGATTTTTCAAACGCAATTTTTTTGGAAAAAACACACTTTTTTCATTTTAATGCACTAATACACACTATATTGCCCAAATGTTTGATGAGATAAAAAAGATGATATTATGGTGAGTACATGGATACCAAACATGACATGCTTTAAAATTGCGCACAAACGTGCAGCGGCGACAAACTATGTACATTTTTAGAAGCCTTTAAAAGCCTTTACAGGTTACCATTTTAGATTTACAGAGGAAGTCTACTGCTAAAATTACTGGCCTCAATCCGACCTTCGCGGTGATACCTCACATGCATGGTTCAATTGCTGTTTACATATGACACCAGACCGACGATTGCGCTCGCCTTTGCGTGTGAGCACGGGGGGACAGGGGTGGTTTTTTTTTTTAATTATTTATTATGCTTTTTTATTATATTTTTAAACTGTTCCTTTCATTTTTTTATCATTTTTATTGTTATATAAATATCCCCTATGATCGCAATAGGTAGTGACAGGTACTCTTTTTTGAAAAAATTGGGGTTTATTAGACCCTAGATCTCTCCTCTGCCCTCAAAGCATCTGACCACAGAAACCATCTGACCACAGACCATCAAATTTTTTTTTTTTTACACAACATTGTCACTAAATGATATATTGTTCAAACATGGCATGGTTATATGTGGAATTACACCCCAAAATACATTCTGCTGCTTCTCCTGAGTACAGGGATACCACATGTGTGGAACTTTTTGGCAGTCTAACCGCGTACAGGACCCCTAAAACCAATCACCGCCTTCAGGCTTTCTAAGGGCGTAAATTTTTGATTTCACTCCTCACTGCCTATCACAGTTTCATAGGCCATGAAATGCCCAGATAGCAACCCCCCCCCCCCCCAAATGACCCCATTTTGGAAAGTAGACAAACCAAGCTATCTGCTGAGAGGCATGTTGAGTATTTTGCAGATCTCGCTTTTTGTCACAAAGTTTTGAAAATTGAAAAAAGAAAAAAAAATACATTGTTCTTTATTTGCTTCATTTTCAAAAATAAATGAGAGCTGCAAAATACTCACCATGCCTCTTAGCAAATAGGGGTATCTACTTTCCAAAAAGGGGTCATTTGGGGGCAGTTTGTGCTATCTGGACATTTCAGGGCCTCCGTAACTGTGATAGGTAGTGAGGAGTAAAATCACAATTTTACGCCTTTAGAAATCCTGAAGGCGGTGATTGGTTTTGGGGTCTTGTACGCGGCTAGGCTCCCAAAAAGTCCCACACATGTGGTATCCCCGTACACAGGAGAAGCAGAAGAATGTATTTTGGGGTGTAATTACACATATAACCACGCAATGTTTAAACAATATATCATTTAGTGACAACTTTGTTTAAAAAAAAAAAAAAAAAGAAAAAAAAATTGTAAAATTCCTGCAACTTGTGGCAAAATAGAAAATATTCCATGCACTCAACATGCCTCTCATCAAATAGCTTGGGGTGTCTACTTTCCAAAATGGGATCATTTGGGGGGGGGGTTGTGCCATCTTGGTATTTTATGGCCTTCAAAACTGTGATAGGTAGTGAGGAGTGAAATCAAAAATTTACACCTTTAGAAATCCTGAAGGAGGTGATTGGTTTTTGGGGTCCTGTACGCAGCTAGGCTCCCAAAAAGTCTTACACATGAGGTATCCTCGTACTCGGGAGAAGCAGCAGAATGCATTTTGGGGTATAATTCCACATATAACCACGCCATGCTTGAACAATATATCATTTAGTGACAACTTTTTGCAAAAAAAAAAATTAAAAAAAATTGTAATTTTCCCGCAACTTATGGCAAAATATAAAATATTCCATGCACTCAACATGCCTCTCATCAAATAGCTTGGGGTGTCTAATTTCCAAAATGGGGTCATTGGGGGGGGGGGGGTTGTGCTATATGGACATTTCAGGGCCTCCGTAACTGTGATAGGTAGTGAGGAGTAAAATCACAATTTTACGCCTTTAGAAATTCTGAAGAGGGTGATTGGTTTTTGGGGTCCTGTACACGGCTAGGCTCCCGAAAAGTCCAACACATGTGGTATCCCCGTACACAGGAGAAGCAGCAGAATGTATTTTGGGGTGTAATTACACATATAACCATGCCATGTTTGAACAATATATCATTTAGTGACAACTTTGTGTAAAAAAAAAAAAAGAAAAAAGAAATTGTAATTTTCCCGCAACTTATGGCAAAATATAAAATATTCCATGCACTCAACATGCCTCTCATCAAATAGCTTGAGGTGTCTACTTTCCAAAATGAGGTCATTTGGGGGGGTTTGTGCTATCTTGACATTTTATGGCCTTCAAAACTGTGATAGGTAGTGAGGAGTGAAATCAAAAATTTACACTCTTATGGGGCGTACACACGGTCGGACTTTTCGACAGGACTGGTCTGACGGACGCCGACGGATCAAATCCGGCGGACAATCCGATCGTGTGTGGGCTTCACCGGACCTTCAGCTGACTTTTCCAGACGCAAATCTGACGGACTTTAGATTTGGAACAGGCTTAAAATCTTTACGTCGTAACTCCGCCGGACCCAGAAATCCGCTCTTCTGTATGCTAGTCCAACGGACAAAAACAGACACTAGGGCAGCTATTGGCTACTGGCTATCAACTTCCTTATTTTAGTCTGGTGTACATCATCACGTACGAATCTGTCGGACTTTGGTGTGATCGTGTGTAGGCAAGTCCGTTCGTTAGAAAGTCCGTCGGAAGTCCGTCGAAAGTCCGCTGGAAAGTCTGTCGGACCAGTCTGGTCGAAAAAGTCCGCCCGTGTGTACGCGGCATTAGAAATCCTGTAGGCAGTGATTGGTTTTCGGGGTCATGTATGCGGCTAGGCTCCCAAAAAGTCTCACACATGAGGTGTCCCTGTACTCAGGAGAAGCAGCAGAATGCATTTTGGGGTATAATTCCACATATAACCATGCCATGCTTGAACAATATATCATTTAGTGACAACTTTTTGCAAAAAAAAAAGTGCAATTTTCCCAAAACTTGTAACAAAATATAAAATATTCCATGGACTCAAACTGCCTATCAGCAAATAGCTTGGGGTGTCTACTTTCTAAAAAGGGGTAATTTGGGGGGTTTTGAACTGTCCTGGCATTTTATGCACAACATTTAGAAACTTATGTCACACATCACCCACTCTTCTAACCACTCTAAACAAAGCCCTTTCTGACACTTTTTGTTTACATGAAATTTTTTTTTTTTTTTTTGCAAGAAAATTACTTTGAACCCCCAAACATTATATATTTTACGTCACTGCGTTCAGAATGATCGCATTTTCCGACAACTTTGTGTGACCATGTGTATGCAAGACAAGTTTGAGCCAACATCCGTGGGAAAAAATCCTAGGATTTTGTTGTCGGAATGTCAGATCAATGTCAGACCGTGTGTACGGGGCATAAGACTTACCATACCTACAAAGCAAATACAATAAAACATTTTTTAACGCAATCTGTGCCTAAAAAATATATGCCGAAGCATGGGGGCATGCGCCCCTAATGTTAGGAGCAAATCGCTCCTCCACCCTGCCCCCATGCTTCAGCATATATGCTCTTTTTTTAACTGTGGTGGTGAAATCACCTCCAACAGCACTAGAGTCACGGCTTTATGTATCGTGGGAGCAAACGCTGTTGCTGTCAAGATAAATAAACCCGTGCTGCAGCTGAATGGCATACCTGCTAAGCAAATGATGGTTAACAATAAAACAAACATTACAGTATACCTTACCATATCATACCTGCAAAGCAAATACAATAAAACATAGTAAAAATAAAACAGAGAGAGAACAATGGATATAGAACAATAGTGAGCAAACAGTAGAGCGGACAGTAGAGAGTGAACATAAGAGAGAGAACAATAGAGAGAGAGAGAAGAAAAATACAACCACAACTATTTTTGTCTTTTTTATTTTTAATTTTTTTGTGTTTTTGTGTGTTTTTTTATTTTTTACTTTTTTCGCTTTTATAAAAACTGTAAAAAAAACTATAAACTGAACGTTGCAGATTAGGGTCTCTCAAAATGTAATGGCCATCACATCTTTCGAGACCCCGAGACCCTGTGTACGTGTGCCTATGACTGTGTGGTGCTGTACCCTACACTAATACTCAACTAGTGTGTGATAGTGAAACAGTCACCAATGCAAAGATCAGGTTGGTCAGGACAGGAGGGACAATAAAAGTGGGTGTCACACCTAAATCTGCGCTTTCTATAGATACAACATCTTCTTTGGGGGTTTCTTTGGGTAGGGGTACCAGAGAGGACATGCGGAAAATGCCTCTCACTGAGCCGGCTTACTGCATTTGCATTGGGAAGTTGGGCCAGAGCACCGTCTGGAAACAGAAGGGCTCTGATGATCTCTTCCTGGAATTTAAGGAAGGATCCAGTTCATCCTGAAGCTTTGTATAGCATAAAAGCATTCAGCAAAGCCAACTGAAATAAATAAACAGACACTTTTTTGTACCAGCGTCTGGCCTTATGGGCAATTAGGTATGGCGCCAACAACTGGTCGTTGGGGTCCACCCCTCCCATATTGAGGTTATATTCATGGACACAGAGGGGTTTCTCCACAACACCAGTCGCCATAGGAATTTGGACAGTCGTGTCTGCGTGAAGGGAGGACAGAATGAAAACATTCTTATTATCCCTCCACTTCACAGCCAGCAAATTATTACATCTCAAGCAGGCTCTCTCCCCCAGCCTAAGACGGGAATCTACAAGCCACTGGGGTAAGCCCCGGCGATTAGATCGCACGGTGCCACATGAGCCAATTTGTTGATCAAACAAGTGACTTAAAAGTGGTACGCTTATGTAGTAATTGTACACATACAAGTGGTACCCCTTTCCGAATAAGGGTGACACCAAGTCCCACACAATCTTACCAGCGCTCCCTATGTAGTCTGGGCAGTTCTCCGGCTCTACGTAACTATCTCTTCCCTCGTAAACCATAAAACTATATGTATAGCCTGTGGCCCTGTCACAGAGTTTATATATCTTGACCCCGTATCTGGCACACTTGCTGGGAAGATACTGTTTGAATGACAAGCGGGCAGAAAATTTAATCAGGGACTCATCAACGCAGACAACTTGATGGGGAGTAAACAAGGCTGCAAAACGTTGGTTGAAGTGGTTTACGAGGGGCCAAATTTTGTAGGGCCGATCAAATTCAGGGTCACCCCGAGGATGACAGAGTTCATTATCGTTGAAATGAATGAACCACAAGATCTGCTCGTATCATGTCCTGGTCATGGAGGCAGAGAACACGGGTGTATGGTGAATTGGGTCAGTGGACCAATATGACCGCAACTCACTCTTTTCAGTTACGCCCATAAGGACGGATAGGCCCAGGAAGGTCTTAAATTCGGAGACCGTAATTGGTCTCCAATCTCTGGCAAGGGTCAGATGGGGATTAGCGGCGATGAATTGACCAGCATATAAATTGCTTTGGTCCACAATAGATCTATAGAGATCTTCGAAGAAAAACAGCGAATAAAAATCAAGTGACGTAAAATCAACTGTTTCCACCTGAATTTCGGGTTGGCCAGTGAATGGGGGAAGTATAGGTGCTGCAGAAGTGGGGGGTTCCCAATTAGGATTGGCGAATGCAGCAGGAAGGGCACTATGGACTCGACGGGCCTGTCTTTGTCTTCTTTTTGGTGGCAGTGGGATACTACTCGTGCTTGCTAGCTTGAACTGCACTTATGGGAGTCGCCACGTCACTAAGTGTTATTGCAGTGCTGGATGTATGAAGAGGATGTACTAGGCCACTGGTGCTTGCCAGTTCACCAGAAGGAATAGCAGCGCTAGTACTGGCTCTCTGCTCCATACGAGAGCCCTGCGGTTCTTGCACATCAACGACAGCACAAGAAGATCGGGGTCTGCCTGACCTTGGCAGGGACCACAACTCCATCGTCAGAGCTTTCTGTCAGGGTGCCGCTGCTGTCTACAGGTTCGTATTCTGAGCCTGAATCTGACAGATGAGTGACTTCCTCTTCACTATCTGTCATGCTCAGAAACGTGTAGGCCTTTTCACTACTGTACCTTCGATTTGACATTTTGGTCTCCAAATTTACTGGTACAGTAGTGAGACTCACAGGTAAAAAAGCTCCTGACTGATTCAAATGCTACCAAAAAAACTGTTAGCGCTCGCAGGGATCAGGCCTGACTCTGCAAACACTGCAGTTATGTGTGTTATGTTTTGTAAGTGACAGTGATTGATTGATACTGCACTTGGGTGGGCTGGGCGGAGGGGCTAAATGCAGGTGCTAGCAGGTATCTGGGCTGATCCCGCTAACACTGCGTTTTTGGGAACCCTAAACTGTTGGGGACGCTAGTATAGATCTGATCATATCAGATATCGATCCATTCAGACACTATACTACTAAGGGAGGCGTATGGTGCGTGCATGGGTGTTAGCGGTACTGGTACTGATCTGACGCTGCCTGGGGCGACGCAGACCCTATCTGACGCTAAAACTTCATTTTGATCACCCGCTGGGTGATCCGGGGGTTAAACCTTTATTGGGTAAAATACGGCGGGTGCCCTGACGCTATAAAATAAAATCTAAACTGCGTCACCCGTGACACTTATACTGTGATCACAGGTGACAGGGGGTAATCAGGGGTTTAAACCTTTATTGGGGGGGTTAGGGGGGTACCTAGACCTATCTGAGCCTAATACTAATTACCCTAACACTGATTAGTGTCACTAATGACCAGTACAGCGATCAAAAAAAAATCTGAACGCTGCACTGGGTGACACAGTGACAGGTGGTGAAGGGGTTAACTGGGGGGGTGATCGGGGGGTGAATTGTGTGCCTACGTGACCTGTCAGTGTAGTGTTGTGCAACTCACTTTTAGATGCTCTCTCCTCTCGGTCTGCAACGGAAAAGACCAACATGAGGAGAGATGACATCACTTCCCCTCTCAGTGTTTACACTTACAGGACAGGGAAAGGATCTCATTCGTCAGGACCGATCACCAGGTCCAGGCCAGATTTAATTGGCCTGGGCCTGGGGATTGATCGGTTCCTGATCGAATCCGATCGTCGCGGCCGGAGGGTGCGCGCACGCCCCCAGCCAGCCGCGCGCCCGACTTAACATGACGGCAATTTGCCTGCCTGTGCCATTCTGCTGCAGTACAACTGCGGCGGATGGTCGGCAAGCAGTTAAGGAATACATCAACGAGAATCTCAGGAAAGGGTTCATTCGACACTCCTCTTCTCCGGCCAGTGCAGGAATATTTTTCGTTGAGAAGAAAGATCATTCCCTCCGCCCATGCGTGGACTACAGGGAATTGAATAGAATTACGGTCAAGAATCGCTATCCTCTGATTCCAGAGCTATTCCAGAGACTCAAGAATATTTACAAAATTAGATTTACGAGGTGCCTACAACTTTATCAGAATCCGTGAGGGGGATGAGTGGAAAACGGCTTTCGAGACATGTTTTGGCCACTTTGAATATCTCGTTATGCCGTTCGGACTTTGTAACGCACCGGCCACTTTTCAACATTTTGTTAATAATGTCTTCAGAGACTTGCTAGACTTATTCATGGTTGACTATCTGGATGACATTCTGATATTTTCAGCTTCTCTAGAATTACACCGTGACCATGACCATGTGAAGCAAGTTCTCCACAGACTGAGACAAAACGGACTGTATGCTAAGGCCATGAAATGTGAATATGAACGTCAGACCATTCACTTTCTAGGCCTAATAATATCCACTGGTGTGGCAATGGACCCTCAGAAGGTATCAGCTATAATGTCTTGGCCACCTCCAACCGACAAGAAAGGGTGACAACGTTTTATCTGGTTTTCCAACTTTTACAGAAAATTTATCAAAAATTTCTCTGGTAACATAGCACCTATTACACAGCTCACAAAGAAACAAAGCCGTTTTCAACGGACTGAAGCAGCTCAAGTTGCATTTGGCAGGCTAAAGGGATTATTTACCTCCGCTCCAGTACTAAAACATCCTGATCCTGCTTTGCCATACATCCTGGAGGTGAATGCGTCTGAGAGTGCTGAAGGGGCCATCCTGTCCCAGCACCAAGGATCTTATGCCGCGTACACACGGTCGGACTTTTCAGCTACAAGAGTCCGACAGCCCATCCGACAGACTTTCGACTGATTTTTGGCGGACTTGCGGCGGACTTTCTAACGAACGGACTTAACTACATACGATCACACAAAAGTCCGACAGCCTGTTACGCGGTGATGTACACCAAGTCCGACGAGACTATAAAACGGAAGTTCAATAGCCCGTACAACACCCTTTGGGCTCCTTCTGCTAATCTCGTATTTATTTCTTGTTAGTAGAAGTTTGGTGAGAGATGATTCGCGCTTGTGAGACTCGTATTTTTCAGTTCGTTTTAACTGTTGTTCAGTCTGTGCTTGTGAGGTTTGTATCTGCTTTTCAGTGCATGTGGTCAGTTCGCATTGAGTAATCAGTGTTTTATTGTCCGCTCGTTGCTGATTTTCAGGTCGCTCTTCACAGGCCATGCTGTTTTTTAGTGCATTCTGTTAAGTGAGTTCTGACCAGCCGACCGTTTTGAAGCCATGTTACGTGTACGTACGTTACGTAGAGCGCGTGCATTGTATGTGCTTGGTGCTGTAGTTAATTCTTCAGCCCAAGACCAGTCCATGAACAGGACGCGGAGGAGTTCATGGACGAAGAATTGGTTGCTCCAGCGTGACCAATTCTGTCACATGCCATTGCTCCGTGAGATCCGTGAGAATAATCTTGAGGATTTCAGGAACTTTCTCCAGATGACGGACCCCCTTTTTGACCGTTTGGTGGCTTTGCTCACCCCTTATATCAGCAGGCAGGATACCTGCATGAGGCAAGCCATCACTCCGGAGCAGAGGCTAGTCTCCACGTTGCGTTACTTGGCGACGGGGAGAAGCCTGCAGGACCTTAAGTTCTCCACAGGCATCTCCCCCCAGGCTCTGGGGATCATTATCCCGGGGACCTGTTCTGCCATAATTCAGGTCCTGCAGAAGGACTATATTAAGGTAAGAATTGTCATCCTTTATTAGCATCACATGTTATTTTATTTAATGTTTGATAATGTAATGTATTTCTTTACTCAAACACTACTTACCATCATTGCAATATAGTGTGAATGTCCCCTTTTTGTCCTCATGCATGCTGTAATCTTTTAATGCTCTTTTTTGTCCTGCATGCATATTTGCCTTCACTAACCTCCCCAGCATGCAATGCTGGGCCCATATCCCCCTAGTCTACTCACTTTTAATGTATTTTGTCAGCTGCATTGTAGTTATTTTCCCCTAAAATGCATCCAAATAGTGTGTGTGTCATTAACTCGATTTACAACCCCCCCCTACAATTTATCCAAATAGTCTGTGTCATTAACTCGAGTTACAATCTCCCCCCCCCCTACAATTCATCCAAACAGTCTGTGTGTCATTAACTCGATTTACAATCCCCCCCTACAATTCATCCAAATAGTCTGTGTGTCATTAACTCGATTTACGATCCCCCCTACAATTCATCCAAATAGTCTGTGTATCATTAACTCAATTTACAATCCCCTCCCCCCCTACAATTCATCCAAATAGTGTGTGTCATTAACTCGATTTACAATCCCCCCTACAATTCATCCAAATAGTCTGTGTGTCATTAACTCGATTTACAATCCCCCCCTACAATTCATCCAAATAGTCTGTGTGTCATTAACTCGATTTACAATCCCCCCCTACAATTCATCCAAATAGTCTGTGTGTCATTAACTTGATTTACAATCCCCTCCCCCCTACAATTTATCCAAATAGTCTGTGTGTCATTAACTCGATTTACAATCCCCTCCCCCCCTACAATTCATCCAAATAGTCTGTGTGTCATTAACTCGATTTACAACCCCACCCCCCTACAATTCATCCAAATAGTCTGTGTGTCATTAACTCGATTTACAATCCCCCCCCCCTACAATTCATCCAAATAGTCTGTGTGTCATTAACGCGATTTACAATCCCCTCCCCCCTACAATTCATCCAAATAGTCTGTGTGTCATTAACTCGATTTACAATCCCCTCCCCCCTACAATTCATCCAAATAGTCTGTGTGTCATTAACTCGATTTACAACCCCCCCTTCAATTCATCCAAATAGTCTGTGTGTCATTAACTTGATTTACAATCCCCCCCCTAATAATTTGTTATAATGTTCTGTGGGGTTGATATACAAAAAGCAAATATATGTTGCACTTTGCAAAATGCATTTGCACTCTGCAAATGCATTTGCTCCAGGGCTTTAATAAATGAGCAGAAGCTCTGCTGATTTCCATCATCCAATCATGTGCAAGCAACAAAGTTTTTGGATTAATTGCCCTTGCATGTGATTGGGTACTCCTTGCAACATGAAGCCTTACCTGATTTACTAAGCTCTGGAGCAACTGCACTTGCAGAGTGCAACAACTGCACTTTTCAAAGTCTTGTAGCCTTTTTAGTAAATCAAACCCTGCGTGTCATTAAACTTGATTTTGAATTTCACACTCCCCCCCTAAATTTTAACAATGTGCCATCAGAGGGGGTGAGCAATCTGATAAGTGGGCCTTTATATATTATTTATTAAATAATATTTAAATTAATGTTATACTGATGCTGGGTAATAATGTTTTAAGTGTAATGTTCTTGTAATGTTATTTTAAAACTTACTGATTTTTTGTTTCTTGTTTGATTCCCCAGTTTCCTTCAACGCCACAGGAATGGCAGACTGTGGCATCCCATTTTGCCACCGTTGGGACTTTCCCAACTGTGGAGGGGCTATAGATGGGAAACGCGTCCACATCATGCCACCACCCCATTCGGGGTCATACTATTTTAATTATAAGGGGTTTCCTTAGTATTGTCTTAATGGCGCTGATGTCGGCACAATATGAATTTCTGTATGTGGACGTGGGAAGAATGGCCAGATGTCGGATGGAGGAGTATTTGCCCAGACAGAGTTCTACCAGCATCTCCAGAGTGGTGGCCTGGGATTGCCACCTGATGCCGATAACGTGGAAGGACTCCCCTTTGTCTACATAGCAGATGAAGCCTTCGGTCTGATCAAGCACCTCATGAGGCCATTCCCCCAAAGGACCCTCACCCCGGAGAGGAGGGTTTTTTAATTTCTGGCTAGCCAGAGCGAGAAGCGTTGTGGAGAATGCTTTCGGGATTCTGGCCAGCCGGTTCCGCTTGTTTCAGACAGCTATAAACATGGCGGAATACAAACTGAATTACATTATTCTAGAGTGCTGCATCCTGCACAACTTTTTAAAAAAACATTCCAACAATTATATTTCATCAGTTGGGCCTGAGGCCGGATTTATTAGTGACAATCTTCTGACGGGCCTGGATATTGTCCGTAGTGGCTTGGCCCCCCAAAGTGCCCGTCAAGTTTGGTATCAATATGTAGATTATTTTACGGGTAGGGGGGCCATTGCAATGCCACAGAATCTTTAGTTTTTTTAAATAAAAAATCTGGATCAGATCAAATCTTGAATTATATTTATTGCTTGCCTTTCTTTTTGGCTTTTTCCTAGGTTATCCTAGAGCACTTGTAGTGCCAGGTGTATTTTCATTTAGTAAATAAGCACCATTGCCACTGTAAACAACAAATAACTTACAAAACTGATATTGCGCATTGAAAGAAGAAGCCACACATCTTGTTGATTACTAATAACAGATATTTTTATTAATCTGTGCACATTCACTTGTGCGTTTGTAAAAAATGGTGATTGTCAAAAAAAAAAAAAAAAAAATATATATAAATATATATATATATATATAATTTTTAAACGATATAATTATTTTTTTTTTACATTATTTTATATTCATTTTTTTAACAAACAGGCCTCAATATTTATTTATTTTTTTTTTTTATTTTTTACAAACAGGCCTCCAATCATTTTTTTTTTTTTTTTTTTTGTATTTACAGGCATCCAATATTTTTTATTTTATTTTATTTTATTTTTTTTACAAACAGGCCTCCAATAATTTTTTTATTGTTTGTTTTCTTTTTTTTTTTTACAAACAGGCCTCCAATATTTTTTTTTTTTTTTTTTTTACAAACAGGCCTCCAATAATGTTTTTTTTTGTTTTTTTTTACAAACAGGCCTCAATATTTTTTATTATTTTTTTTTTTTTTTGTTTTTTTTAGAAACAGTCCTCAATATTTTTTTTTATATATTTTTTTAAAACAAACAGGCCTCAATATATATATTTTTCTATTTTTTTTAAAAAAACAAACAGGCGTCATTTATTTTTTAAATATTTTGGGAAACAGGCATAGAATTTTAATACTATAAAAGAAAAGGCCCAGAATGGGGTCAGCAAACAAAGAAATGAAGACCGTGATCGATGTTTTTTTTGGTGAAAAAGGGAATTTAGATTCTCCCCAAAACATCGATCATGTTCTTCATTTCCTGCTGCATACTATCCAGCCGATTACGGATTACATCAATATCCCCATTCCAGGCCATTAGCTGTCTAATTAGGCGTTGTGCACTGTCTGTGCTAAAAGGTTCAACTAGACCTAAAATTTAAGGAAAAAAAGATGTATTTAGAACTATGCAGCCATACATAGATTACCTTACCATAAGCTGGTGTGTCAGATGCTCACGTGGTGGGGTGCCCTTGTCGCCTACTTCCTCCACCTCTACTCCATACACATCCTTGGGGGTGGCGCTGGTGCTTGATTCTTCTACAACCAGATCACCTAAAATAGATTATAAAAATTGTATTTCAAAATATGCAGCCATACATAGATTACCGTAAGATGGTGTGTCAGACACTCACGTGGTGGGGTGCACATGTCGCATACTTCCTCCAACTGTGCTTCGTACACATCCTCGGGGGTGGCGCTGGTGCTTGTGTCTTGACCTTCCACAACCAGATCATCTAAAATAGATTTTCCAAAATTTATCTCAAAATATGCAGCCATCCATAGATTACCATAAGCTGGTGTGTCACACACTCACGTGGTGGGGTGCCCATGTCGTCTACCTCTCCTTCCTCAACATCCTCTGTGGGGCTTGGGCTGATTTCCCAATTCTGGTGTTGCGGTCGGGAGTCACTGGGTTCAGCTTGTCTGAGTCTTTTCTCCCCTGTGTGAATGAAACAAAAGCTATACTTAGCACATAGATATGAGTCCACGAATAGTAATCTGAAACATTGTAGTGAAGTGGTGTACAAATTGTCTGTTTGAGCAGAGTATATATATAGATATAGATATATCTATATCTAGATATAGATATATATATCTAAATCTAGATATAGATATATCTATATCTATATATATAGCTGTATCTATCTATCTATCTATCTATCTATCTATCTATCTATCTATCTATCTATCTATCTATCTATCTATATATATATATATATATATATATATATATATATATGTTTATATCTATATATAGATATAGATATATATAGATAGATATATATAGGTGTGTGTATATATGTAACAATGTTTACTAAGTTTGTTTAAAACAATCTAAACTCGTACGTTAAAGAAAAGCATATGGAGCAGTATACAAGGTAATAAACAGAAGATGAACACACGACAAGTACTTACTTTTTTTAAGCACTTTACGGATCCGTCTGTACTGATCCGGCTCCCGGAGTTTGAGGTCGGACCATCTTTTCCTAATCTGATCTTTCAAAAGTAAGATGCAATGTCTTCACCACCTTCGCCATTATTTTGGCTTTTCGGAAATTAGGCCGGGCGTACGGTCCATACCTCCCATCATAGTAATTTTTTCGCAAAATTGCCACCATTTCCACCATCTCTTTAAAGGCCATATTGGAAGCCTTAAATCTCTGCTTCCTGCATCGGGACGTTCCAGGCTTCGGGCTTTCATCGCTACCTGAGGTAGTACACACCTGATGTGTCTCCACCATTGTACCTCCCACTACGCACTGTAGAGAGAAGGGGTGGAGAATATTCAGTAAAAAAGAACGTCAGAGGCGGGCGACGCAGGCGGAGTTTCACGCATGCAGTGTATAAAAAGAGTTATTTCGCATGTGTTGTACGTATGTTCTGTGTGTAGAGACAAGGGGGCGGAGAAAATGCGTTAAAGTAGAACGTCAGGGGCAGGCAGGGCGGGCGACGCAGGCGGAGTTTCACACATGCGCAATGTAAAAAAAGAGTTATTACGCATGTGTCGTACATACGTTCTGTGCGTAGAAACACAAGGTGCTGAGAATATGCGTTAAAAAACGAACGTCAGGGGCGGGCAAAGCAGGCGGAGTTTCACGCATGCGCAGTGTATAAAACGTTGTTCCGTATTGTGTCGTACGTGCGTTCTGTGCGTAGATGGTAGAGGACCGGAACGCCATAAACTAAGGTAATTTTTTTTTTTTTGTAAACTTTGTAGCAAGCAGCCTTTACGGCTTACAGATTGATGAGACCTATGTTGGGATAAGATGATGAGGGTTTAGCTGAAACATAAGTGTTTTTGTCTTGTGTCTTATCTTTTGCAGAAAACATGAATGTCAAATTTAAAGAGCCAGAATTTCTGACAGCATTTATTGACAAGTACAGGGAGATGAGGAATCTGTGGGAGGTCAAACACCCTCAATATTACCTAAAACACCTAAGGAAGTCAACGCTGGAGAGACTTATGACATTTGTGCAGACGTTCATCCCAGGTGCAACCATGGAGATTTTGGTACAGAAAATTGGGATCTTGCGAAATATGTATAAGAGGGAGCATAACAAGGGGACCAAGCTGGGTCTTCCATCCTGGAAGAACTGGATGTGACCATCTGGAGTCAGGTAAATTAATTTTAGACATATTTAGTGTCCTAATATTAATGATGTTATCTAGATGTTATAATCGATTAAGAATTTTATCCTAAAAATGATGCATAACAATTGACAGTAGTGGCCAAAAATGTTTGTTACCTGCTTAAAAAAATGATGGTGTCATATTTCTATACTCTTAATATATGTATTAACATTGAATTTGCAAGTCATGAGAAGAAAATTATGTGTCATTGATGAACCAAAAACTAAAACTATGTCCCTTTTTTATACACAGGATGAGGTCAGCCAGGAGGAAGGTGTGGAAAGTGGCAGGCAAGAGGAGGCCGGGCCCTGTGTCATCCAGGAGGAGGCCAGGCACAGTGTCAGCCAGGAGGTGTCTGGGCCCAGTGTCAGCCAGGAGGTGGTCGGGCCCAGTGTCAGCCAGGAGGTGGCCGGGCCCAGTAGGAGCCTGACACAATCACAAGAGGCTCCCCTCCGCCTTCCTACAAAAAGGGCCAGAAAGGGGACAGTGACACAGGAGGCATCACTGTGGCTCATGAGAGAAGCAACACATTTTTTGAAGAGCCCCCCCGAAGCTGAAGAGGCCTATGGCTGTTATTTAGCCAGCAGGTTGCTTCAAATGGAGTGGGGCCAACGCCTCCTGTGTGAAAAACTTTTTGCTGATGCTATCCACAAGGGGCTGAAGGGCGAGTTAACTTGCAACACCCAAATAAATGAGGCAGCCCCTCCTCCTCCTCCCCCTTCTCCTCTTACCACAAGTCAACCACCAGAGACACAGCCTACAAGGAAGGCTGCAGGGAAGGCTGCAGAGAAGGGTGCAGGGCAGCGTGGAGGGAAGGCTGCAGGGAAGAGAAGAAAGTGATGACCTGGGTTCAGTCTGGTCTGACAGAAGACGCAGGCTGGTGTAGTACCACAGCCTGGGGACATATATGTCATCTGCTGCTGCTCTTGATCTCTGGGATTCCTGGACCAGATTGTGCTCCCTCTTATATGGATTCCTCAAGATCCCAATTTTCTTTTCAACAGACTTTTGATGATGATTTGATCACAAATTCCAGTATTTAGCCAGCGTTGACGTCATCTTTATTTTGTTTACCATAAATAAATGGATATTTTAGTTTATGAAAAGACTTTATGTGATTTTATTAACATCATTTATTTAGAGACAATGTCAAATTAACAAGGGACAACAACCTCCTTGAGGTTGCAAAAACAATAAAAAAAATATATAATGTTCTTGTGGTAAAAAATAAATAAATAAAGAAAAAATAATATAAACAAAAAAGGTTCTTCGTGGGAACTTTATAAACAAACAAAAATTAAAAATTTACAAAAGTAATGCTTCTTTGTGGTAACTTTACAAAAAAACACAAAAAAAACTAATATTTTTTGTGGTAAATTTAAGAAATAAAAAAAAAAAAATTTTAAAAATGGTTCTTTGTGGTAACTTTACAAACCAAAAAAAAAAATATATGGCGATAAAGATAAAATAATTTTGACAATAATCATAAAAAAAGATCTTGATGAAATAAAAAATAAAAGATGACTCCAAAAAACAATTGTGTAAACATTAGTATGGAGATATGGCTTTTAAAACAAATACAATATCATTCATGAGATCAAGAGAAATAATCCAGAAATCAGTTTGAGAGAACTCTGTGTGAATAGGAACAGCAAAACAACTTCGTTCTTATAGCATTATAAAAGAAGACAATTAATGCGCGGCATTCAACGATCACAGAATTTGCAGCGTGAGGAATGTGCTACCTACAATACGAACACTAGTTTTACCAGACTGAGCGCTTCTGTTTAGTATTTGCTTCTGAGCATGCGTCGTTTTTTTGTCCGCCAAACTAGCATACAGACGAGCGGATTTCAGGGTCCGGCGGAGTTACAACGTAAAGATTTGAAGCAAGTTCCAAATCTAAAGTCCATCAGATTTGCGACTGGAAAAGTCCACACACGATCGGATTGTCCGCTGGATTTGGTCCGTCGGCGTCCGTCGGACCAGTCCGGTCGAAAAATCCAACCGTGTGTACGCGGCATTAGTCTTTAATGAACCCCGTGGCTTTCTTTTCCAAAAAACTAGGGTTATCGTAAAGGAATTACGATGTGGGGGACCAAGAACTTTTGGCGATAAAATCAGTCTTGGAGGAGTGGCAGTACCTCTTGGAGGGAACAGCACACCCAATATTGATCTTCACGGATCATAAGAATTTAGAATATCTCAGAACTGCCAAACGCCTCAGACCCAGACAAGCGAGATGGGCTCTTTTTTTTTTATTTTTAATTTTCATATTACTTACCGGCCAGGGTCTAAAAATGTTAAACCCAATGCATTATCTCGCATGTTCACGAAAGCCAAAGTTTCATCCCCTTCGGATACTATCCTGCAAGCTGGAAATTTTTTGTTAAACCAATCTGATTTTGTGTTACAGATCCGTCAGGGATCCCTGAGAGCTTCCCTACCCCCAGGCACAAACCTACAAGAGAAAGATGGGCTTTACTAGCAGGGAAATAAAATCTTTGTACCACAGAATCTGCGCACCACCATCCTACATGTCTTCCATGACTATCCTTTGGCAGGTCATTTTGGGGGATACAAGACTATGGGCTTAGTTCAAAGACATTTCTGATGGCCCAATCTAGCAAAAGATTACAGGAGTTACATTAGTTCTTGCTTAACCTGCCTCAAGAACAAGAACAGTAAAAACAAGGCTTAGGGATTAATAAGAACGCTGCCCATCCCTGAAAGACCATGGGATAAGATCGCAATGGACTTCATTGTTGAGCTTCCTCCTTCTGAAGGGTTTGCGTCCATCTTTGTGGTGGTTGATTGCTTTTCAAACACGGCACAATTTGTCCCCATGAAGGGGACTCCATCAGCAACAGAGAATGCCAGGGTGTTCATTAAAGAAATTGTTAGGCTCCACGGAATTCCCAGTGACATTGTTTCTGATCATGGAGTACAGTTCACGTCAAAGTTCTGGAAAGCACTGTGCGAAGCCCTGGGCATCAAACTCAGTTTCTACTCGGCCTACCACCCCCCAGACCAACAGGCAGACTGAACGTACTAACTAAACTTTGGAGCAGTACTTACATTGTTTTTCCTCTTTCACCCAGGAAGATTGGGCCTCACTGCTGCCCCTGGCGGAATTTGCATTTAATAATTCCACCCACTCTACCACAGACCAGTCACCTTTCTTCTCCAGTTATGGTTTTCATCCCTCTTTCTTGCCAATGCTAGCACCGGACTCTCCTTTACCAGCTGTCCAGGATAGATTAAACTTCTTTGTTACCAACAACAAATTATCCAGAAATCAGTTTGGGAGAACTCTGTGTGAATAGGAACAGCAAAACAACTTCGTTCTTATAGCATTATAAAAGAAGACAATTAATGCGCTGCATTCAACGATCACAGAATTTGCAGCGTGAGGAATGTGCTACCTACAATATGAACACTAGTTTTACCAGACCGAGCGCTTCCATTTAGTATTTGCTTCTGAGCATGTGTCGTTTTTTTGTCCGCCAAACTAGCATACAGACGAGCAGATTTCTGGGTCCGGCGGAGTTACAACGTAAAGATTTGAAGCAAGTTCCAAATCTAAGGTCCATCAGATTTGCGACTGGAAAAGTCCGCTAAAGGTCTCCTGGAGCCCACACATGATCGGATTGTCCGCCGGATTTAGTCCGTCGGCGTCTGTCGGACCAGTCCGGTCAAAAAATCCGACCATGTGTACGCGGCATTAGTCTTTAATGCACCCCGTGGCTTTCTTTTCCAAAAAACTAGGGTTATCGTAAAGGAATTACGATGTGGGGGACGAGAACTTTTGGCGATAAAATCAGCCTTGGAGGAGTGGCGGTACCTCTTGGAGGGAGCAGCACACCCAATATTGATCTTCACGGATCATAAGAATTTAGAATATCTCAGAACTGCCAAACACCTCAGACCCAGACAAGCGAGATGGGCTCTTTTTTTTTTATTTTTAATTTTCATATTACTTACCGGCCAGGGTCTAAGAATGTTAAACCCGATGCATTATCTCGCATGTTCACGAAAGCCAAAGTTTCATCCCCTTCGGATACTATCCTGCAAGCTGGAAATTTTTTGTTAAACCAATCTGATTTTGTGTTACAGATCCGTCAGGCATCCCTGAGAGCTTCCCTACCCCCAGGCACAAACCTACAAGAGAAAGATGGGCTTTACTAGCAGGGAAATAAAATCTTTGTACCACAGTATCTGCGTACCACCATCCTACATGTCTTCAATGACTATCCTTTGGCAGGTCATTTTGGGGGATACAAGACTATGGGCTTAGTTCAAAGACATTTCTGATGGCCCAATCTAGCAAAAGATTACAGGAGTTACGTTAGTTCTTGCTTAACCTGCCTCAAGAACAAGAACAGTAAAAACAAGGCTTAGGGATTATTAAGAACACTGCCCATCCGTGAAAGACCATAGGATAAGATCGCAATGGACTTCATTGTTGAGCTTCCTCCTTCTGAAGGGTTTTCGTCCATCTTTGTGGTGGTTGATTGCCTTTCAATCATGGCACATTTTGTCCCCATGAAGGGGACTCCATCAGCAACAGTGGAGTACAGTTCACGTCACAGTTCTGGAAAGCACTGTGCGAAACCCTGGGCATCAAATTCAGTTTCTACTCGGCCTACCACCCCCAGACCAACAGGCAGACTGAACATACTAACTAAACTTTGGAGCAGTACTTACGTTGTTTTTCCTCTTTCACCCAGGAAAATTGGGCCTCACTGCTGCCCCTGGCGGAATTTGCATTTAATAATTCCACCCACTCTACCACAGACCAGTCACCTTTCTTCTCCAATTATGGTTTTCATCCCTCTTTCTTGCCAATGCTAGCACCGGACTCTCCTTTACCAGCTGTCCAGGATAGATTAAACTTCTTTGTTACCAACAATCAGGTGTTGAGAGAGACCATCTCCAAGGCACAGGAAAATAATAAAAAAATCTTCGAAAAAAGAAGAAGGGGGAACTGGACTTAAAGACTGGTGACCATGTGTGAATTTCAACAGCAAACCTGAAACTGGCATGCCCTTCCAGGAAACTGGGACCTAGGTACTTGGGGCCCTTCAAGAGGAAGATTAATCCGGTAGCGTATGAACTCGAACTTCCCGACTCATTTAGGATTCACCCTGTGTTTCATACCTTGCTACTAAAGCCTGACGTAGCAAATCCCTTTTATGATCGTGAAGTGGGACCCAGAAGCTATAATGGTGGATTGGAAAGAAGAGTTTGGGATTGAAGCTATCTTGGATTGTAGGAAACGACAAGGGCAGAACCAGTACCTGATCAAATGGAGAGGTTTTGGCCCAGAGGAAAATTCCTGGGAACCTGAGACCAATCTCCAATGCCCAGAGACTGATATGGGCCTTTCATCGTTCCCACTAGGGATGAGCTTCGAGTTCGAGTCAAACTCATGTTCGACTCGAACATCGGCTGTTCGCAAGTTCGCCGAACAGCGAACAATTTGGGGTGTTCGCGGCAAATTCGAATGCCGCGGAACACCCTTTAAAAGTCTATGGGAGAAATCAAAAGTGCTAATTTTAAAGGCTTATATGCATGGTATTGTCATAAAAAGTGTTTGGGGACCTGGGTCCTGCCCCAGGGGACATGTATCAATGCAAAAAAAAGTTTTAAAAATGTGCGTTTTATCGGGAGCAGTGATTTTAATAATGCTTAAAGTGAAACAATAAAAGTGTAATATGCCTTTAAATTTCGTAGCTGGGGGGTGTCTATAGTATGCCTGTAAAGGGGCGCATGTTTCCCGTGTTTAGAACAATCTGACAGCAAAATGACATTTCAAAGGAAAAAAGTCATTTAAAACTACTCGTGGCTATTAATGCATTGCCGGTCCGACAATACACATAGAAGTTCATTGATAAAAACGGCATGGGAATTCCCCACAGGGGAACCCTGAACCAAAATTAAAAAAAAAAATGACGTGGGGGGTCCCCCTAAATTCCATACCAGGCCCTTCAGGTCTGGTATGGATATTAAGGGGAACCCCGCGCCAAAATAAAAAAAAAACGGCGTGGGGTCCCCCCAAAAATCCATACCAGACCCTTATCCGAGCACGCAACCTGGCAGGCTGCAGGAAAAGAGGGGGGAAGAGAGAGCGCCCCCCCTCCTGAACCGTACCAGGCCACATGCCCTCAACATTGGGAGGGTGCTTTGGGGTAGCCCCCCAAAACACCTTGTCCCCATGTTGATGAGGACAAGGGCCTCATCCCCACAACCCTGGCTGGTGGTTGTGGGGGTCTGCGAGACAGTTTTTGACAATTCCTTTATTTAAATGCTTCTTCTTTCTTCTTTCTTCTATCTTCTATCTTCCTTCGGTTTCTTCCTCCATCTTCTTCTTCTTCTGGTTCTTCTGGCTCTTCTGGTTCTTCCTCCGGTGTTCTCGTTCAGCATCTCCTCCGCGGCGTCTTCTTCCCTTCTTCTCCTTGGGCCGCTCCGCATCCATGGCATGGAGGGAGGCTCCCGCTCTTCTCTTCATCTTCTTCTATTCTTCATCTTCTTCTCTTCTTCATCTTCTTCTCTGGGCTGCTCCGCATCCATGGTGGCATGGAGGGAGGCTCCCGCTGTGTGACGCTTCTCCTCTTCTGACGGTTCTTAAATAATGGGGGGGCCACCCGGTGACCCCGCCCCCCTCTGACGCACGGGGACATGACGGGACTTCCCTGTGGCATTCCCCATGATGCCACAGGGAAGTCCTGTCAAGTCACCGTGCGTCAGAGGGGGGCGGGGTCACCGGGTGGCCCCGCCCCCCGTTATCGAAGAACTGTCAGAAGAGGAGAAGCGTCACACAGCAGGAGCCTCCCTCCATGCCATGGATGCAGAACGGCTAGAGGAGAAGAAGGGAAGAAGGCGCGGCAGAGGAGATGCTGGACGAGAACACCGGAGGAAGAACCAGAAGAACCAGAAGAGCCAGAAGAACCAGAAGAAGAAGATGGAAGAAGAAACCGAAGGAAGATAGAAGATAGAAGAAAGAAGAAAGAAGAAGCATTTAAATAAAGGAATTGTCAAAAACTGTCTCTTGTCATTTTTAACATTTTTGACAGTTTTTTAGTGAAATGGTAGAGGTACTTTTGTACCCCCTTACCATTTCACACAGGGGGGAGGGCCGGGATCTGGGGGTCCCCTTGTTAAAGGGGGTTTCCAGATTTCGATAAGCCCCCCACCCGCAGACCCCCACAACCACCGGCCAGGGTTGTGGGGATGAGGCCCTTGTCCTCATCAACATGGGGACAAGGTGTTTTGGGGGGCTACCCCAAAGCACCCTCCCAATGTTGAGGGATGTGGCCTGGTACGGTTCAGGAGGGGGGGCACTCTCTCATCCCCCCCTCTTTTCCTGCAGCCTGCCAGGTTGCGTGCTCGGATAAGGGTCTGGTATGGAATTTAGGGGGACCCCCACGTCATTTTTTAAAAAATTTTGGCCGGGGTTCCCCTTAATATCCATACCAGACCTGAAGGGCCTGGTATGGAATTTAGGGGGACACCCCACGTCATTTTTTTTTTAAATTTTGGTTCTGGTTTCCCCTGTGGGGAATTCCCATGCCGTTTTTATCAATGAACTTCTATGTGTATTGTCGGACCGGCAATGCATTAATAGTAGTTTTAAATGATTTTTTTTTCCTTTGAAATGCCATTTTGCTGTCAGACTGTTCTAAACACAGGAAACATGCGCCCCTTTACAGGCATACTATAGACACCCCCCAGATATGAAATTTAAAGGGATATTACACTTGTATTGTTTCACTTTAAGCATTATTAAAATCACTGCTCCTGAAAAAATGGCCATTTTTAAAACTTTTTTTTGCATTGATCCATGTCCCCCGGGACAGGACCCAGGTCCCCAAACACTTTTTATGACAATAACTTGCATATAAGCCTTTAAAATTAGCACTTTTGATTATTCATGTTCGTGTCCCATAGACTTTAACGGTGTTCGCGTGTTCAAACTAATTTTTTTTCTGTTTGCATGTTCTGGTGCGAACCGAACAGGGGGGTGTTCGGCCCATCCCTAGTTCCCACCCAGAGAAGATGGCTCAAATGGGCATCTGGAGACTGCCCCTAAGGAGGGGGCAATGTCAGAGAACTCACACAGCAAGCGCCCATCTCCGCGCAGCAGCTGCCAACCCCCGTTCCACTAATGCCAGTGCACATGCGCAGAGTCTTAGACAGAGACGAGTGAGATCCAGAGTGGGCATGCGCAATGGCGCATCCATATGAACGAGTGTGCGTTAGCACACAATCGTGCACACACACGCTCCCACAAATCCTGGCACACGGCGCCCTATATAAACAGAGAGTCTTCCTAGTATCAGTGCTGGATCATCTTCAGCTTGTCCCTGTGTTCCGGATTACTGTTTCTGCCTGCTGATCTTGCTCCTGAAAACCCAGCTCCCCTTGACTACTCGCTTGGATCTTCCCTGCCTGTTCATCTGCCTCTGCTTACCATATAGACCTTGGCTTGGATTTATGACTACGGCACCACCTTCTGATTGTGTACCTCGCTGCCAGCCCGTTGCCAACCTCTGCCTGCCCCTGACTACGGTTCTGCCTTCTGATTGTGTGCCTTGCTGCCAGCCCGTTGCCAGCCTTTGCCTGTTCCTGATGCTGCAGTTGATCCTGAGTCTGTACTTACCTACCTGGCTCCCGCTGAACAAGTCTGGTGATCATTCTCCACATCTTCTCCAGAGAGGTTTCTGTATCTCCAAGCTTCAGCCTTCTGCCTGCAGACACCTGCACTCTTTCATTGCTCTAGCATTCCCTGTCTCCACCAACAGGGGTGCTTGGACCGGAACCGTGCAAGAGGCCACCCTCATCATTCCGGGCTCCGCTGTAAGGTAGCTGACAGATCCCATTGTATCCTCTGTTCCTAAACCTGCTTCTTCCTTCCACACTTGTATGAACCTTTTAAGAAAATCTATTATCTCTTCCTTGGGTTTCTGCTTACAGTCTATGGCCATGGGGAGGGAGGATCGTTCTTTGAAAACCTTCTTCCTTTCTGCCTCGAATTGGGTCCACATAGTAGTACGACCTGTCTCTGAGTTAAGGTTGTAGTCACTAGCTGCCGGGCCGGCAGGTTGTATATCATGTATAGTGGCGACATTGTTCCAATCCCAATTGCTTTCTTGATCATATCCCATGATACCATCTATTATTAATTTCATATCTTCTTGCGTGTAATTCCTACCCTTGCATGCCCTCTTTAAGCAAGCGATGCAAGCCATGGGGTTGACTTGAGGTTTGGGGGCTCTTTATTAACATCATTTATTTAGAGACAATGTCAAATTAACAAGGGACAACAACCTCCTTGAGGTTGCAAAAACAATAAAAAAAATATATAATGTTCTTGTGGTAAAAAATAAATAAATAAAGAAAAAATAATATAAACAAAAAAGGTTCTTCGTGGGAACTTTATAAACAAACAAAAATTAAAAATTTACAAAAGTAATGCTTCTTTGTGGTAACTTTACAAAAAAACACAAAAAAAACTAATATTTTTTGTGGTAAATTTAAGAAATAAAAAAAAAAAAATTTTAAAAATGGTTCTTTGTGGTAACTTTACAAACCAAAAAAAAAAATATATGGCGATAAAGATAAAATAATTTTGACAATAATCATAAAAAAAGATCTTGATGAAATAAAAAATAAAAGATGACTCCAAAAAACAATTGTGTAAACATTAGTATGGAGATATGGCTTTTAAAACAAATACAATATCATTCATGAGATCAAGAGAAATAATCCAGAAATCAGTTTGAGAGAACTCTGTGTGAATAGGAACAGCAAAACAACTTCGTTCTTATAGCATTATAAAAGAAGACAATTAATGCGCGGCATTCAACGATCACAGAATTTGCAGCGTGAGGAATGTGCTACCTACAATACGAACACTAGTTTTACCAGACTGAGCGCTTCTGTTTAGTATTTGCTTCTGAGCATGCGTCGTTTTTTTGTCCGCCAAACTAGCATACAGACGAGCGGATTTCAGGGTCCGGCGGAGTTACAACGTAAAGATTTGAAGCAAGTTCCAAATCTAAAGTCCATCAGATTTGCGACTGGAAAAGTCCACACACGATCGGATTGTCCGCTGGATTTGGTCCGTCGGCGTCCGTCGGACCAGTCCGGTCGAAAAATCCAACCGTGTGTACGCGGCATTAGTCTTTAATGAACCCCGTGGCTTTCTTTTCCAAAAAACTAGGGTTATCGTAAAGGAATTACGATGTGGGGGACCAAGAACTTTTGGCGATAAAATCAGTCTTGGAGGAGTGGCAGTACCTCTTGGAGGGAGCAGCACACCCAATATTGATCTTCACGGATCATAAGAATTTAGAATATCTCAGAACTGCCAAACGCCTCAGACCCAGACAAGCGAGATGGGCTCTTTTTTTTTATTTTTAATTTTCATATTACTTACCGGCCAGGGTCTAAAAATGTTAAACCCAATGCATTATCTCGCATGTTCACGAAAGCCAAAGTTTCATCCCCTTCGGATACTATCCTGCAAGCTGGAAATTTTTTGTTAAACCAATCTGATTTTGTGTTACAGATCCGTCAGGGATCCCTGAGAGCTTCCCTACCCCCAGGCACAAACCTACAAGAGAAAGATGGGCTTTACTAGCAGGGAAATAAAATCTTTGTACCACAGAATCTGCGCACCACCATCCTACATGTCTTCCATGACTATCCTTTGGCAGGTCATTTTGGGGGATACAAGACTATGGGCTTAGTTCAAAGACATTTCTGATGGCCCAATCTAGCAAAAGATTACAGGAGTTACATTAGTTCTTGCTTAACCTGCCTCAAGAACAAGAACAGTAAAAACAAGGCTTAGGGATTAATAAGAACGCTGCCCATCCCTGAAAGACCATGGGATAAGATCGCAATGGACTTCATTGTTGAGCTTCCTCCTTCTGAAGGGTTTGCGTCCATCTTTGTGGTGGTTGATTGCTTTTCAAACACGGCACAATTTGTCCCCATGAAGGGGACTCCATCAGCAACAGAGAATGCCAGGGTGTTCATTAAAGAAATTGTTAGGCTCCACGGAATTCCCAGTGACATTGTTTCTGATCATGGAGTACAGTTCACGTCAAAGTTCTGGAAAGCACTGTGCGAAGCCCTGGGCATCAAACTCAGTTTCTACTCGGCCTACCACCCCCCAGACCAACAGGCAGACTGAACGTACTAACTAAACTTTGGAGCAGTACTTACATTGTTTTTCCTCTTTCACCCAGGAAGATTGGGCCTCACTGCTGCCCCTGGCGGAATTTGCATTTAATAATTCCACCCACTCTACCACAGACCAGTCACCTTTCTTCTCCAGTTATGGTTTTCATCCCTCTTTCTTGCCAATGCTAGCACCGGACTCTCCTTTACCAGCTGTCCAGGATAGATTAAACTTCTTTGTTACCAACAACAAATTATCCAGAAATCAGTTTGGGAGAACTCTGTGTGAATAGGAACAGCAAAACAACTTCGTTCTTATAGCATTATAAAAGAAGACAATTAATGCGCTGCATTCAACGATCACAGAATTTGCAGCGTGAGGAATGTGCTACCTACAATATGAACACTAGTTTTACCAGACCGAGCGCTTCCATTTAGTATTTGCTTCTGAGCATGTGTCGTTTTTTTGTCCGCCAAACTAGCATACAGACGAGCAGATTTCTGGGTCCGGCGGAGTTACAACGTAAAGATTTGAAGCAAGTTCCAAATCTAAGGTCCATCAGATTTGCGACTGGAAAAGTCCGCTAAAGGTCTCCTGGAGCCCACACATGATCGGATTGTCCGCCGGATTTAGTCCGTCGGCGTCCGTCGGACCAGTCCGGTCAAAAAATCCGACCATGTGTACGCGGCATTAGTCTTTAATGCACCCCGTGGCTTTCTTTTCCAAAAAACTAGGGTTATCGTAAAGGAATTACGATGTGGGGGACGAGAACTTTTGGCGATAAAATCAGCCTTGGAGGAGTGGCGGTACCTCTTGGAGGGAGCAGCACACCCAATATTGATCTTCACGGATCATAAGAATTTAGAATATCTCAGAACTGCCAAACACCTCAGACCCAGACAAGCGAGATGGGCTCTTTTTTTTTTATTTTTAATTTTCATATTACTTACCGGCCAGGGTCTAAGAATGTTAAACCCGATGCATTATCTCGCATGTTCACGAAAGCCAAAGTTTCATCCCCTTCGGATACTATCCTGCAAGCTGGAAATTTTTTGTTAAACCAATCTGATTTTGTGTTACAGATCCGTCAGGCATCCCTGAGAGCTTCCCTACCCCCAGGCACAAACCTACAAGAGAAAGATGGGCTTTACTAGCAGGGAAATAAAATCTTTGTACCACAGTATCTGCGTACCACCATCCTACATGTCTTCAATGACTATCCTTTGGCAGGTCATTTTGGGGGATACAAGACTATGGGCTTAGTTCAAAGACATTTCTGATGGCCCAATCTAGCAAAAGATTACAGGAGTTACGTTAGTTCTTGCTTAACCTGCCTCAAGAACAAGAACAGTAAAAACAAGGCTTAGGGATTATTAAGAACACTGCCCATCCGTGAAAGACCATAGGATAAGATCGCAATGGACTTCATTGTTGAGCTTCCTCCTTCTGAAGGGTTTTCGTCCATCTTTGTGGTGGTTGATTGCCTTTCAATCATGGCACATTTTGTCCCCATGAAGGGGACTCCATCAGCAACAGTGGAGTACAGTTCACGTCAAAGTTCTGGAAAGCACTGTGCGAAACCCTTGGCATCAAATTCAGTTTCTACTCGGCCTACCACCCCCAGACCAACAGGCAGACTGAACATACTAACTAAACTTTGGAGCAGTACTTACGTTGTTTTTCCTCTTTCACCCAGGAAAATTGGGCCTCACTGCTGCCCCTGGCGGAATTTGCATTTAATAATTCCACCCACTCTACCACAGACCAGTCACCTTTCTTCTCCAATTATGGTTTTCATCCCTCTTTCTTGCCAATGCTAGCACCGGACTCTCCTTTACCAGCTGTCCAGGATAGATTAAACTTCTTTGTTACCAACAATCAGGTGTTGAGAGAGACCATCTCCAAGGCACAGGAAAATAATAAAAAAATCTTCGAAAAAAGAAGAAGGGGGAACTGGACTTAAAGACTGGTGACCATGTGTGAATTTCAACAGCAAACCTGAAACTGGCATGCCCTTCCAGGAAACTGGGACCTAGGTACTTGGGGCCCTTCAAGAGGAAGATTAATCCGGTAGCGTATGAACTCGAACTTCCCGACTCATTTAGGATTCACCCTGTGTTTCATACCTTGCTACTAAAGCCTGACGTAGCAAATCCCTTTTCTGATCGTGAAGTGGGACCCAGAAGCTATAATGGTGGATTGGAAAGAAGAGTTTGGGATTGAAGCTATCTTGGATTGTAGGAAACGACAAGGGCAGAACCAGTACCTGATCAAATGGAGAGGTTTTGGCCCAGAGGAAAATTCCTGGGAACCTGAGACCAATCTCCAATGCCCAGAGACTGATATGGGCCTTTCATCGTTCCCACTAGGGATGAGCTTCGAGTTCGAGTCAAACTCATGTTCGACTCGAACATCGGCTGTTCGCAAGTTCGCCGAACAGCGAACAATTTGGGGTGTTCGCGGCAAATTCGAATGCCGCGGAACACCCTTTAAAAGTCTATGGGAGAAATCAAAAGTGCTAATTTTAAAGGCTTATATGCATGGTATTGTCATAAAAAGTGTTTGGGGACCTGGGTCCTGCCCCAGGGGACATGTATCAATGCAAAAAAAAGTTTTAAAAATGTGCGTTTTATCGGGAGCAGTGATTTTAATAATGCTTAAAGTGAAACAATAAAAGTGTAATATGCCTTTAAATTTCGTAGCTGGGGGGTGTCTATAGTATGCCTGTAAAGGGGCGCATGTTTCCCGTGTTTAGAACAATCTGACAGCAAAATGACATTTCAAAGGAAAAAAGTCATTTAAAACTACTCGTGGCTATTAATGCATTGCCGGTCCGACAATACACATAGAAGTTCATTGATAAAAACGGCATGGGAATTCCCCACAGGGGAACCCCGAACCAAAATTAAAAAAAAAATGACGTGGGGGGTCCCCCTAAATTCCATACCAGGCCCTTCAGGTCTGGTATGGATATTAAGGGGAACCCCGCGCCAAAATAAAAAAAAAACGGCGTGGGGTCCCCCCAAAAATCCATACCAGACCCTTATCCGAGCACGCAACCTGGCAGGCTGCAGGAAAAGAGGGGGGAAGAGAGAGCGCCCCCCCTCCTGAACCGTACCAGGCCACATGCCCTCAACATTGGGAGGGTGCTTTGGGGTAGCCCCCCAAAACACCTTGTCCCCATGTTGATGAGGACAAGGGCCTCATCCCCACAACCCTGGCCGGTGGTTGTGGGGGTCTGCGAGACAGTTTTTGACAATTCCTTTATTTAAATGCTTCTTCTTTCTTCTTTCTTCTATCTTCTATCTTCCTTCGGTTTCTTCCTCCATCTTCTTCTTCTTCTGGTTCTTCTGGCTCTTCTGGTTCTTCCTCCGGTGTTCTCGTTCAGCATCTCCTCCGCGGCGTCTTCTTCCCTTCTTCTCCTTGGGCCGCTCCGCATCCATGGCATGGAGGGAGGCTCCCGCTCTTCTCTTCATCTTCTTCTATTCTTCATCTTCTTCTCTTCTTCATCTTCTTCTCTGGGCTGCTCCGCATCCATGGTGGCATGGAGGGAGGCTCCCGCTGTGTGACGCTTCTCCTCTTCTGACGGTTCTTAAATAATGGGGGGGCCACCCGGTGACCCCGCCCCCCTCTGACGCACGGGGACATGACGGGACTTCCCTGTGGCATTCCCCATGATGCCACAGGGAAGTCCTGTCAAGTCACCGTGCGTCAGAGGGGGGCGGGGTCACCGGGTGGCCCCGCCCCCCGTTATCGAAGAACTGTCAGAAGAGGAGAAGCGTCACACAGCAGGAGCCTCCCTCCATGCCATGGATGCAGAACGGCTAGAGGAGAAGAAGGGAAGAAGGCGCGGCAGAGGAGATGCTGGACGAGAACACCGGAGGAAGAACCAGAAGAACCAGAAGAGCCAGAAGAACCAGAAGAAGAAGATGGAAGAAGAAACCGAAGGAAGATAGAAGATAGAAGAAAGAAGAAAGAAGAAGCATTTAAATAAAGGAATTGTCAAAAACTGTCTCTTGTCATTTTTAACATTTTTGACAGTTTTTTAGTGAAATGGTAGAGGTACTTTTGTACCCCCTTACCATTTCACACAGGGGGGAGGGCCGGGATCTGGGGGTCCCCTTGTTAAAGGGGGTTTCCAGATTTCGATAAGCCCCCCACCCGCAGACCCCCACAACCACCGGCCAGGGTTGTGGGGATGAGGCCCTTGTCCTCATCAACATGGGGACAAGGTGTTTTGGGGGGCTACCCCAAAGCACCCTCCCAATGTTGAGGGATGTGGCCTGGTACGGTTCAGGAGGGGGGGCACTCTCTCATCCCCCCCTCTTTTCCTGCAGCCTGCCAGGTTGCGTGCTCGGATAAGGGTCTGGTATGGAATTTAGGGGGACCCCCACGTCATTTTTTAAAAAATTTTGGCCGGGGTTCCCCTTAATATCCATACCAGACCTGAAGGGCCTGGTATGGAATTTAGGGGGACACCCCACGTCATTTTTTTTTTAAATTTTGGTTCTGGTTTCCCCTGTGGGGAATTCCCATGCCGTTTTTATCAATGAACTTCTATGTGTATTGTCGGACCGGCAATGCATTAATAGTAGTTTTAAATGATTTTTTTTTCCTTTGAAATGCCATTTTGCTGTCAGACTGTTCTAAACACAGGAAACATGCGCCCCTTTACAGGCATACTATAGACACCCCCCAGATATGAAATTTAAAGGGATATTACACTTGTATTGTTTCACTTTAAGCATTATTAAAATCACTGCTCCTGAAAAAATGGCCATTTTTAAAACTTTTTTTTGCATTGATCCATGTCCCCCGGGACAGGACCCAGGTCCCCAAACACTTTTTATGACAATAACTTGCATATAAGCCTTTAAAATTAGCACTTTTGATTATTCATGTTCGTGTCCCATAGACTTTAACGGTGTTCGCGTGTTCAAACTAATTTTTTTTCTGTTTGCATGTTCTGGTGCGAACCGAACAGGGGGGTGTTCGGCCCATCCCTAGTTCCCACCCAGAGAAGATGGCTCAAATGGGCATCTGGAGACTGCCCCTAAGGAGGGGGCAATGTCAGAGAACTCACACAGCAAGCGCCCATCTCCGCGCAGCAGCTGCCAACCCCCGTTCCACTAATGCCAGTGCACATGCGCAGAGTCTTAGACAGAGACGAGTGAGATCCAGAGTGGGCATGCACAATGGCGCATCCATATGAACGAGTGTGCGTTAGCACACAATCGTGCACACACACGCTCCCACAAATCCTGGCACACGGCGCCCTATATAAACAGAGAGTCTTCCTAGTATCAGTGCTGGATCATCTTCAGCTTGTCCCTGTGTTCCGGATTACTGTTTCTGCCTGCTGATCTTGCTCCTGAAAACCCAGCTCCCCTTGACTACTCGCTTGGATCTTCCCTGCCTGTTCATCTGCCTCTGCTTACCATATAGACCTTGGCTTGGATTTATGACTACGGCACCACCTTCTGATTGTGTACCTCGCTGCCAGCCCGTTGCCAACCTCTGCCTGCCCCTGACTACGGTTCTGCCTTCTGATTGTGTGCCTTGCTGCCAGCCCGTTGCCAGCCTTTGCCTGTTCCTGATGCTGCAGTTGATCCTGAGTCTGTACTTACCTACCTGGCTCCCGCTGAACAAGTCTGGTGATCATTCTCCACATCTTCTCCAGAGAGGTTTCTGTATCTCCAAGCTTCAGCCTTCTGCCTGCAGACACCTGCACTCTTTCATTGCTCTAGCATTCCCTGTCTCCACCAACAGGGGTGCTTGGACCGGAACCGTGCAAGAGGCCACCCTCATCATTCCGGGCTCCGCTGTAAGGTAGCTGACAGATCCCATTGTATCCTCTGTTCCTAAACCTGCTTCTTCCTTCCACACTTGTATGAACCTTTTAAGAAAATCTATTATCTCTTCCTTGGGTTTCTGCTTACAGTCTATGGCCATGGGGAGGGAGGATCGTTCTTTGAAAACCTTCTTCCTTTCTGCCTCGAATTGGGTCCACATAGTAGTACGACCTGTCTCTGAGTTAAGGTTGTAGTCACTAGCTGCCGGGCCGGCAGGTTGTATATCATGTATAGTGGCGACATTGTTCCAATCCCAATTGCTTTCTTGATCATATCCCATGATACCATCTATTATTAATTTCATATCTTCTTGCGTGTAATTCCTACCCTTGCATGCCCTCTTTAAGCAAGCGATGCAAGCCATGGGGTTGACTTGAGGTTTGGGGGCTCTTTATTAACATCATTTATTTAGAGACAATGTCAAATTAACAAGGGACAACAACCTCCTTGAGGTTGCAAAAACAATAAAAAAAATATATAATGTTCTTGTGGTAAAAAATAAATAAATAAAGAAAAAATAATATAAACAAAAAAGGTTCTTCGTGGGAACTTTATAAACAAACAAAAATTAAAAATTTACAAAAGTAATGCTTCTTTGTGGTAACTTTACAAAAAAACACAAAAAAAACTAATATTTTTTGTGGTAAATTTAAGAAATAAAAAAAAAAAAATTTTAAAAATGGTTCTTTGTGGTAACTTTACAAACCAAAAAAAAAAATATATGGCGATAAAGATAAAATAATTTTGACAATAATCATAAAAAAAGATCTTGATGAAATAAAAAATAAAAGATGACTCCAAAAAACAATTGTGTAAACATTAGTATGGAGATATGGCTTTTAAAACAAATACAATATCATTCATGAGATCAAGAGAAATAATCCAGAAATCAGTTTGAGAGAACTCTGTGTGAATAGGAACAGCAAAACAACTTCGTTCTTATAGCATTATAAAAGAAGACAATTAATGCGCGGCATTCAACGATCACAGAATTTGCAGCGTGAGGAATGTGCTACCTACAATACGAACACTAGTTTTACCAGACTGAGCGCTTCTGTTTAGTATTTGCTTCTGAGCATGCGTCGTTTTTTTGTCCGCCAAACTAGCATACAGACGAGCGGATTTCAGGGTCCGGCGGAGTTACAACGTAAAGATTTGAAGCAAGTTCCAAATCTAAAGTCCATCAGATTTGCGACTGGAAAAGTCCACACACGATCGGATTGTCCGCTGGATTTGGTCCGTCGGCGTCCGTCGGACCAGTCCGGTCGAAAAATCCAACCGTGTGTACGCGGCATTAGTCTTTAATGAACCCCGTGGCTTTCTTTTCCAAAAAACTAGGGTTATCGTAAAGGAATTACGATGTGGGGGACCAAGAACTTTTGGCGATAAAATCAGTCTTGGAGGAGTGGCAGTACCTCTTGGAGGGAGCAGCACACCCAATATTGATCTTCACGGATCATAAGAATTTAGAATATCTCAGAACTGCCAAACGCCTCAGACCCAGACAAGCGAGATGGGCTCTTTTTTTTTTATTTTTAATTTTCATATTACTTACCGGCCAGGGTCTAAAAATGTTAAACCCAATGCATTATCTCGCATGTTCACGAAAGCCAAAGTTTCATCCCCTTCGGATACTATCCTGCAAGCTGGAAATTTTTTGTTAAACCAATCTGATTTTGTGTTACAGATCCGTCAGGGATCCCTGAGAGCTTCCCTACCCCCAGGCACAAACCTACAAGAGAAAGATGGGCTTTACTAGCAGGGAAATAAAATCTTTGTACCACAGAATCTGCGCACCACCATCCTACATGTCTTCCATGACTATCCTTTGGCAGGTCATTTTGGGGGATACAAGACTATTTGCTTAGTTCAAAGACATTTCTGATGGCCCAATCTAGCAAAAGATTACAGGAGTTACATTAGTTCTTGCTTAACCTGCCTCAAGAACAAGAACAGTAAAAACAAGGCTTAGGGATTAATAAGAACGCTGCCCATCCCTGAAAGACCATGGGATAAGATCGCAATGGACTTTATTGTTGAGCTTCCTCCTTCTGAAGGGTTTGCGTCCATCTTTGTGGTGGTTGATTGCTTTTCAAACACGGCACAATTTGTCCCCATGAAGGGGACTCCATCAGCAACAGAGAATGCCAGGGTGTTCATTAAAGAAATTGTTAGGCTCCACGGAATTCCCAGTGACATTGTTTCTGATCATGGAGTACAGTTCACGTCAAAGTTCTGGAAAGCACTGTGCGAAGCCCTGGGCATCAAACTCAGTTTCTACTCGGCCTACCACCCCCCAGACCAACAGGCAGACTGAACGTACTAACTAAACTTTGGAGCAGTACTTACATTGTTTTTCCTCTTTCACCCAGGAAGATTGGGCCTCACTGCTGCCCCTGGCGGAATTTGCATTTAATAATTCCACCCACTCTACCACAGACCAGTCACCTTTCTTCTCCAGTTATGGTTTTCATCCCTCTTTCTTGCCAATGCTAGCACCGGACTCTCCTTTACCAGCTGTCCAGGATAGATTAAACTTCTTTGTTACCAACAACAAATTATCCAGAAATCAGTTTGGGAGAACTCTGTGTGAATAGGAACAGCAAAACAACTTCGTTCTTATAGCATTATAAAAGAAGACAATTAATGCGCTGCATTCAACGATCACAGAATTTGCAGCGTGAGGAATGTGCTACCTACAATATGAACACTAGTTTTACCAGACCGAGCGCTTCCATTTAGTATTTGCTTCTGAGCATGTGTCGTTTTTTTGTCCGCCAAACTAGCATACAGACGAGCAGATTTCTGGGTCCGGCGGAGTTACAACGTAAAGATTTGAAGCAAGTTCCAAATCTAAGGTCCATCAGATTTGCGACTGGAAAAGTCAGCTAAAGGTCTCCTGGAGCCCACACATGATCGGATTGTCCGCCGGATTTAGTCCGTCGGCGTCCGTCGGACCAGTCCGGTCAAAAAAATCCGACCATGTGTACGCGGCATTAGTCTTTAATGCACCCCGTGGCTTTCTTTTCCAAAAAACTAGGGTTATCGTAAAGGAATTACGATGTGGGGGACGAGAACTTTTGGCGATAAAATCAGCCTTGGAGGAGTGGCGGTACCTCTTGGAGGGAGCAGCACACCCAATATTGATCTTCACGGATCATAAGAATTTAGAATATCTCAGAACTGCCAAACACCTCAGACCCAGACAAGCGAGATGGGCTCTTTTTTTTTTATTTTTAATTTTCATATTACTTACCGGCCAGGGTCTAAGAATGTTAAACCCGATGCATTATCTCGCATGTTCACGAAAGCCAAAGTTTCATCCCCTTCGGATACTATCCTGCAAGCTGGAAATTTTTTGTTAAACCAATCTGATTTTGTGTTACAGATCCGTCAGGCATCCCTGAGAGCTTCCCTACCCCCAGGCACAAACCTACAAGAGAAAGATGGGCTTTACTAGCAGGGAAATAAAATCTTTGTACCACAGTATCTGCGTACCACCATCCTACATGTCTTCAATGACTATCCTTTGGCAGGTCATTTTGGGGGATACAAGACTATGGGCTTAGTTCAAAGACATTTCTGATGGCCCAATCTAGCAAAAGATTACAGGAGTTACGTTAGTTCTTGCTTAACCTGCCTCAAGAACAAGAACAGTAAAAACAAGGCTTAGGGATTATTAAGAACACTGCCCATCCGTGAAAGACCATAGGATAAGATCGCAATGGACTTCATTGTTGAGCTTCCTCCTTCTGAAGGGTTTTCGTCCATCTTTGTGGTGGTTGATTGCCTTTCAATCATGGCACATTTTGTCCCCATGAAGGGGACTCCATCAGCAACAGTGGAGTACAGTTCACGTCAAAGTTCTGGAAAGCACTGTGCGAAACCCTGGGCATCAAATTCAGTTTCTACTCGGCCTACCACCCCCAGACCAACAGGCAGACTGAACATACTAACTAAACTTTGGAGCAGTACTTACGTTGTTTTTCCTCTTTCACCCAGGAAAATTGGGCCTCACTGCTGCCCCTGGCGGAATTTGCATTTAATAATTCCACCCACTCTACCACAGACCAGTCACCTTTCTTCTCCAATTATGGTTTTCATCCCTCTTTCTTGCCAATGCTAGCACCGGACTCTCCTTTACCAGCTGTCCAGGATAGATTAAACTTCTTTGTTACCAACAATCAGGTGTTGAGAGAGACCATCTCCAAGGCACAGGAAAATAATAAAAAAATCTTCGAAAAAAGAAGAAGGGGGAACTGGACTTAAAGACTGGTGACCATGTGTGAATTTCAACAGCAAACCTGAAACTGGCATGCCCTTCCAGGAAACTGGGACCTAGGTACTTGGGGCCCTTCAAGAGGAAGATTAATCCGGTAGCGTATGAACTCGAACTTCCCGACTCATTTAGGATTCACCCTGTGTTTCATACCTTGCTACTAAAGCCTGACGTAGCAAATCCCTTTTCTGATCGTGAAGTGGGACCCAGAAGCTATAATGGTGGATTGGAAAGAAGAGTTTGGGATTGAAGCTATCTTGGATTGTAGGAAACGACAAGGGCAGAACCAGTACCTGATCAAATGGAGAGGTTTTGGCCCAGAGGAAAATTCCTGGGAACCTGAGACCAATCTCCAATGCCCAGAGACTGATATGGGCCTTTCATCGTTCCCACTAGGGATGAGCTTCGAGTTCGAGTCAAACTCATGTTCGACTCGAACATCGGCTGTTCGCAAGTTCGCCGAACAGCGAACAATTTGGGGTGTTCGCGGCAAATTCGAATGCCGCGGAACACCCTTTAAAAGTCTATGGGAGAAATCAAAAGTGCTAATTTTAAAGGCTTATATGCATGGTATTGTCATAAAAAGTGTTTGGGGACCTGGGTCCTGCCCCAGGGGACATGTATCAATGCAAAAAAAAGTTTTAAAAATGTGCGTTTTATCGGGAGCAGTGATTTTAATAATGCTTAAAGTGAAACAATAAAAGTGTAATATGCCTTTAAATTTCGTAGCTGGGGGGTGTCTATAGTATGCCTGTAAAGGGGCGCATGTTTCCCGTGTTTAGAACAATCTGACAGCAAAATGACATTTCAAAGGAAAAAAGTCATTTAAAACTACTCGTGGCTATTAATGCATTGCCAGTCCGACAATACACATAGAAGTTCATTGATAAAAACGGCATGGGAATTCCCCACAGGGGAACCCCGAACCAAAATTTAAAAAAAAAATGACGTGGGGGGTCCCCCTAAATTCCATACCAGGCCCTTCAGGTCTGGTATGGATATTAAGGGGAACCCCGCGCCAAAATAAAAAAAAAACGGCGTGGGGTCCCCCCAAAAATCCATACCAGACCCTTATCCGAGCACGCAACCTGGCAGGCTGCAGGAAAAGAGGGGGGAAGAGAGAGCGCCCCCCCTCCTGAACCGTACCAGGCCACATGCCCTCAACATTGGGAGGGTGCTTTGGGGTAGCCCCCCAAAACACCTTGTCCCCATGTTGATGAGGACAAGGGCCTCATCCCCACAACCCTGGCCGGTGGTTGTGGGGGTCTGCGAGACAGTTTTTGACAATTCCTTTATTTAAATGCTTCTTCTTTCTTCTTTCTTCTATCTTCTATCTTCCTTCGGTTTCTTCCTCCATCTTCTTCTTCTTCTGGTTCTTCTGGCTCTTCTGGTTCTTCCTCCGGTGTTCTCGTTCAGCATCTCCTCCGCGGCGTCTTCTTCCCTTCTTCTCCTTGGGCCGCTCCGCATCCATGGCATGGAGGGAGGCTCCCGCTCTTCTTTTCATCTTCTTCTATTCTTCATCTTCTTCTCTTCTTCATCTTCTTCTCTGGGCTGCTCCGCATCCATGGTGGCATGGAGGGAGGCTCCCGCTGTGTGACGCTTCTCCTCTTCTGACGGTTCTTAAATAATGGGGGGGCCACCCGGTGACCCCGCCCCCCTCTGACGCACGGGGACATGACGGGACTTCCCTGTGGCATTCCCCATGATGCCACAGGGAAGTCCTGTCAAGTCACCGTGCGTCAGAGGGGGGCGGGGTCACCGGGTGGCCCCGCCCCCCGTTATCGAAGAACTGTCAGAAGAGGAGAAGCGTCACACAGCAGGAGCCTCCCTCCATGCCATGGATGCAGAAGGCTAGAGGAGAAGAAGGGAAGAAGGCGCGGCAGAGGAGATGCTGGACGAGAACACCGGAGGAAGAACCAGAAGAACCAGAAGAGCCAGAAGAACCAGAAGAAGAAGATGGAAGAAGAAACCGAAGGAAGATAGAAGATAGAAGAAAGAAGAAAGAAGAAGCATTTAAATAAAGGAATTGTCAAAAACTGTCTCTTGTCATTTTTAACATTTTTGACAGTTTTTTAGTGAAATGGTAGAGGTACTTTTGTACCCCTTACCATTTCACACAGGGGGGAGGGCCGGGATCTGGGGGTCCCCTTGTTAAAGGGGGTTTCCAGATTTCGATAAGCCCCCCACCCGCAGACCCCCACAACCACCGGCCAGGGTTGTGGGGATGAGGCCCTTGTCCTCATCAACATGGGGACAAGGTGTTTTGGGGGGCTACCCCAAAGCACCCTCCCAATGTTGAGGGATGTGGCCTGGTACGGTTCAGGAGGGGGGGCACTCTCTCATCCCCCCCTCTTTTCCTGCAGCCTGCCAGGTTGCGTGCTCGGATAAGGGTCTGGTATGGAATTTAGGGGGACCCCCACGTCATTTTTTAAAAAATTTTGGCCGGGGTTCCCCTTAATATCCATACCAGACCTGAAGGGCCTGGTATGGAATTTAGGGGGACACCCCACGTCATTTTTTTTTTAAATTTTGGTTCTGGTTTCCCCTGTGGGGAATTCCCATGCCGTTTTTATCAATGAACTTCTATGTGTATTGTCGGACCGGCAATGCATTAATAGTAGTTTTAAATGATTTTTTTTTCCTTTGAAATGCCATTTTGCTGTCAGACTGTTCTAAACACAGGAAACATGCGCCCCTTTACAGGCATACTATAGACACCCCCCAGATATGAAATTTAAAGGGATATTACACTTGTATTGTTTCACTTTAAGCATTATTAAAATCACTGCTCCTGAAAAAATGGCCATTTTTAAAACTTTTTTTTGCATTGATCCATGTCCCCCGGGACAGGACCCAGGTCCCCAAACACTTTTTATGACAATAACTTGCATATAAGCCTTTAAAATTAGCACTTTTGATTATTCATGTTCGTGTCCCATAGACTTTAACGGTGTTCGCGTGTTCAAACTAATTTTTTTTCTGTTTGCATGTTCTGGTGCGAACCGAACAGGGGGGTGTTCGGCCCATCCCTAGTTCCCACCCAGAGAAGATGGCTCAAATGGGCATCTGGAGACTGCCCCTAAGGAGGGGGCAATGTCAGAGAACTCACACAGCAAGCGCCCATCTCCGCGCAGCAGCTGCCAACCCCCGTTCCACTAATGCCAGTGCACATGCGCAGAGTCTTAGACAGAGACGAGTGAGATCCAGAGTGGGCATGCGCAATGGCGCATCCATATGAACGAGTGTGCGTTAGCACACAATCGTGCACACACACGCTCCCACAAATCCTGGCACACGGCGCCCTATATAAACAGAGAGTCTTCCTAGTATCAGTGCTGGATCATCTTCAGCTTGTCCCTGTGTTCCGGATTACTGTTTCTGCCTGCTGATCTTGCTCCTGAAAACCCAGCTCCCCTTGACTACTCGCTTGGATCTTCCCTGCCTGTTCATCTGCCTCTGCTTACCATATAGACCTTGGCTTGGATTTATGACTACGGCACCACCTTCTGATTGTGTACCTCGCTGCCAGCCCGTTGCCAACCTCTGCCTGCCCCTGACTACGGTTCTGCCTTCTGATTGTGTGCCTTGCTGCCAGCCCGTTGCCAGCCTTTGCCTGTTCCTGATGCTGCAGTTGATCCTGAGTCTGTACTTACCTACCTGGCTCCCGCTGAACAAGTCTGGTGATCATTCTCCACATCTTCTCCAGAGAGGTTTCTGTATCTCCAAGCTTCAGCCTTCTGCCTGCAGACACCTGCACTCTTTCATTGCTCTAGCATTCCCTGTCTCCACCAACAGGGGTGCTTGGACCGGAACCGTGCAAGAGGCCACCCTCATCATTCCGGGCTCCGCTGTAAGGTAGCTGACAGATCCCATTGTATCCTCTGTTCCTAAACCTGCTTCTTCCTTCCACACTTGTATGAACCTTTTAAGAAAATCTATTATCTCTTCCTTGGGTTTCTGCTTACAGTCTATGGCCATGGGGAGGGAGGATCGTTCTTTGAAAACCTTCTTCCTTTCTGCCTCGAATTGGGTCCACATAGTAGTACGACCTGTCTCTGAGTTAAGGTTGTAGTCACTAGCTGCCGGGCCGGCAGGTTGTATATCATGTATAGTGGCGACATTGTTCCAATCCCAATTGCTTTCTTGATCATATCCCATGATACCATCTATTATTAATTTCATATCTTCTTGCGTGTAATTCCTACCCTTGCATGCCCTCTTTAAGCAAGCGATGCAAGCCATGGGGTTGACTTGAGGTTTGGGGGCTCTTTTTATTATAATGGTAAGTTCCTCAAAATCTAATGGCTTCAAGATCATTTGGTCTCTGAAAAGATATGGCATGGCAAGACTTGCTTTAGCTGATGCAGACTCTTCTGTATCAGATGCTTCCAACTCGCCCTCTTTCTCCTGTTCATCACTATCAAGGATCGTGTCTGTCAAAGGGGTGACTTCCTCTTGGCCTATTTGAGTGATGGGGAGTTCCTGTTTCCTTTTAGTTAGTTTTTGCTTTGCTGCAATCTTTGCCGCTCTCTGTCTTATTTCACCCTTTTTCTCTGGGGTTAGACTACTCCCTGGGCCACTCTGTTGTAAATCAGTAACTTGATCTGAGATATTTTCTACTCTATGCATAAGGGTTTCTAACGTCTTCTTTTTGACAATTATTTCTGAGCCTGCCTCGCTTTCTACATCAGAGTCTCCGGAGCTTGAGCCACCACTTGCCTGTGCCGGCTGTTGAGGTAAGGGTGGTGTCGGATTACCTATAACAAGAGCGACTATTTGGATTATTTTCTCATCATTCCCTGAAACCTTGCAAACAGGTATGCTAGGATACAGGGGTGTGTAAGCCGGTGGTAGAGGAAGTGAAGGCACACTAACTGTTGTTGGGAGGAACGGGTTGGTAGGTGAGAGGTCGGAAATGTTAATATTAGATTGTTTGGGGGGTCATTTTACCTTAGCCTCTACCAGGTGCAATTGTTCTGCAGTAAAAGACAAGGAAAAAAGGTTTTTTATTCTCACTTTTCCTGATCCATTTTATTCTCTTTCTACCATTCCCCTTCTTATCCTCAAGTTCCATGTCATACCAGTGAACAGTTTTCCCCTGCCTCCTTCATGTACTTCTTGTCCCACTCGGGGTCTCCTGTGTACCATGGGAAAGCTTTCTTATCCCCTAGATAAAGTCCTTTGACCATATCTATATGGAATTGGTAATTTGCGCCTGTATGCGGGAAGGGTGAGCTACTGTACATACTTTCTGCCCAGGGGGATAGGTCGTCTATGAAAGGATTTATAAAAAAACAATCTGTTCCACATACTCTGGCCACATAGTCTTTACGTGTATCTCCGGGATTAGGTGAGGGGTATCCTTTACTTCCTCCCTTACCCATTCTTAATTTGGTTACAAACAACTTATACAAACTTACCAAGGGTCGTTGTCTCACCTTACAAGGTCCTCTTGCAATGTACAACATTAATGTAAACTCTAAACAATATTTTTATACTCTATAAGGCGATAGAAAGAGAAGCAAAAGGTTTGTAGAATCCCCTTGATCATCCGGCTCCTCCTTTAGGAGCCTATATTTTTTACTATTTTCAAATCAGTCTCCCAAAGACTATTATTTTAATGTGCTTCCCAAATGCACGGCAGTTTCCAATTAACCTCTCTACAATTTTGCACTATACAAGGATGCGATATTGTCAGAGCCAAGGCAAGAAGAACAGCGTCAAAAAAGCAGACACGATTCACTTACCTCAGATGATAATCGCATTCCACCCACTGCCACCAGCGCTGTAAGGGTTAATTCTGCTTAGATGCCTGGACAATCAGTGAGAATCTGTCGGAGCCCCGGAAGCATTCAAATGACCACAAGAGAAAATGGTTTTCAAAGAATGCTCAATTTAATGTTAGTATGAGCTGTACCTTTATACAGGATAAGGACAAAGAAAGTTGCACAACTTAAAAGAGGGAGGGAGGGAGGGAGAAAGGACGGACAGAGTTCATCACATGAGACATAAATCATATATAAACATGTAGCATGACATCTCAGCTTTAAACTAGTATCATAGGTCATGGGATGCTGATGGTTGATTTTGTCTGAAAACATAATTTCACAACCAGTTTTACCGAAACCTGCTTAACCTGTGGCCATTGCGACAAACAAGACCCTAAAACAAAGATATTTGTCTGTCAGCTATTTAATGTTTCAGTCTTGTGAACTCTTTCTCACCCTTCAAGAATGGCACCCATGCAAAACCAAAATACCATAACAGTAAGCCCCTTCAATTATTTTAATTAAAGTTGCAGGTTTTATAAGGTTGAAAACAACTTTTAAAATTACATTGACATGTTAAAGCCTTAGCGCTTAAGTCTAGATCTACTTTAATCTTGTAGAAGATCTACATGTATATTAGAAGGCATATTTCCATTGGTGTTAAGAATATCCTTGGTGCCTAGCATGTTTGTATTCTTTGCATTGTTCTCAACAGAAGTGCATAGTGTCCCCTGATTTCTAGACTGGGTTAAATTCTAACTACTACATTCTTTTACAGCATGAAAATAAGTACAAAAGTATTACAAATTCAGTGGATTGTGGGCATTTCTACTGATACAAAGTTACAACAAGGCTTTCAGTACAAAACTTTCTTTGTTCAAAAATATTTCAATTCCCTTTCTCATAAATATGGATAATTTCTCCCTTTTCCCAGTGTCTTGTCCTATCCAAGGTAGAATATAATTTGACACTCCCATAGTCTGTAACATATGGTTTAAATTATCTCTGTATTTATATAATTATAAGATGAGGAATGCTGATGAAAAGTAAATATATTCACCAACACCCACTCTTGGTCTGAATACTATCTATTTTACTTAATACAGGAGTAGAATGTTATGCACAGCAGATGGAACATAGCCATGCAGTCTCTGCTTATGATTTCGGAGAGAGGTTACATATATTTAAAATTATTCACACCCATAAGGGGAGCATAAATAAACAGAGGAAAATACGCCATGAGCAACATGTTAAATTCTCATTTGATGATAATATAAAGCTTTGGAGATAGAGTTAAGTGGTAAGAGTAACGTTACATTAATTTAATTGCCCAAATGAATCAATTCAATCTGTAACATGTATTTAAGCTTCTTAGTTGTTATGTTGTACTTGGCATAGCAGAACATTTTCAGCCTTACACTGCTATTAGGTAATCATTTATGAAAGCATTAATATTACCAATCTTTGTAAATCCTAATATAGGGCTTATAAATAAAGGGGTTAATACATATGACATTAATACATATGAGATGCAGGACCCTGTTTGGATGTAAAAGAGGTCCTCATTTAACAACAGGTGGGTGTGTACCGTGCACTGAAACCGACAAAGTCCACTGTGGGTGATCTGCTTAAAAACCCCCGGGCTCCTCCCATAATTTCAGGCCACCATACTGGCCTTCCTATTTATGGTCTGAGCCCTATGACCGGGAGAGATGTGAACCACATACACATGGCACAAGACTAACAACATAAAGTGGACCTGAAGTGTGCCCTGGTCTGCTGGACGGTATGCCAAGAGAAGGGGCAAAACACTTGGTTAGGGAGGTAATTAATTATTTGAGCTGATAACGTACTACTGGGCAAGCTTGCTGAAGGCTTGTAACATTTCTGCTTGCAGATTGGAGATGCAAAGCAAGCAGATTTCCACCTGCCCATCTTCTTGATGACATGGTCCGGTACTCTGTGTTGTGATGCTGCTGACGCTGCTCCGATCAGGTAGGAATGTCCAGAATATTGGCCGGGGTCAAGGCCTAAGTTAAACAAGAGGATCCTAATTTGTCTGGTGAACTGGCTACCACTTAGAGGTTTAGTGGGGAAAGGTAGTAATGGGCTAGACTCCGACAGGTTGGACAGATGAGCTAACAACTGATCTAGAATGGCCACTGGGCTCCAAGCATTGTGAGCCTGGAAAAGTTTGATATCTACCCCGGGATCGGACTGTTGCGTTTTGGACACTGTGAGGTACAGGATGAAGTGATTCTGCTGGTATGTCAGATGCGTCTGCGTAGTACCTGACAGCCGGGGGCTGGTGACGGTGAACTCGCTCGGACGTAAGAAGCCATAGAAGGCCAGGTAGATGGCTGCCTGAATGACCAGGCTGGGCACTAACCCAAAGGGGGAACGTGACAGGATGGGAGACATGTCTCTAAAGATGGCGCTAGTGACGGATAGTCACTTGCTACTGGTTTGGGGCTGTTGCGTGTGGATACCACGTAGGATGGTTTTGACTGCGTGGGCAGCAAACAAAGATGGTTGTAAAGATGAGAGTTTTCCTCATTTACATGACTGAACTACCTATGCGTCCCATCCCGATGTAGATTAAAGCGGGGGTCCACCTATCTATCGTTTTTTTTTTTTTTTGAGTTCATTCACAAACTTTTCTTCTCAGCATTACATACTCACATATTGTGTGTAATATGTCCGCCTGTGTCAGATTTCATCGGAAAGAATAACTTATATTATTCACTGCAGGTGGTTTCCATCTTCATTGTGGGCATTTGAAGCCCACAAGCATTTATTTCCTGGATGTGGTGAATGCTGTGCTCCCAGCATTCACTGCTTGTTCCCGCACATGCTCAGTGGCATCCTGGGAAGCCTGAGACTAGCTCCCAGGAGTCTGGGAGAGGCTAGAAACACGCCTACTCCCACGGGAGGAGAACCAGGAAGTGCAAAGAAGAATAGAAAAATAAAAGGTAATTACGGCGATTTAAATTTTTTTAAACGGCATGTCAGCATCTAGGCAAGGAAGAGAATACATACAGATATTGTTCAAAATTTGGGTGGAACCCCGCTTTAAAGAACAAGATTCCTCAGAAAATGGGACTTTGAATGGACGCAAGGCAGTGATAATATAAAATTAGAAAATGTATTGTGCAATCAATAAATTACAGCATAGAACACATGTAATTGATGATAAAAAACATATATAAGGGGAAAACCAGCTGGAGAAAGGGAGGGAGCTCGCAAATGAATTACTGACGCGTTTCAATTGCACAGTATAGTGCAGATCTTTCTCAGGGACCTTGCGATTTGCACCACTCCAAATGCTGTAATTCCCAAACATAAAATGATTTCACAAGCAGCTGAAGAACAAGACACTCGAGTACTGAGAGTGAAGTATCCATCTGGGCCAGACCGGGAGCATCACCCGCAGACAGCCCAAGATCCACCCGTGCTCCTAGAGGTTGCTCCTGGTCACTAAAGGTTTTTTTTTATAACTACCAGGGTAGTGTTCAACTTGTTTATAAAAAGCATGTGTGTATATATATATATATATATATATATATATATCTAATGGAATGTGTGTCCAACCAGAGTGGAGTTCTCATATTATGCGATGAAACTGTGTCCAACATGCAAACATATTGGGTAGAACCCTGAAGTTTTCATCCTTATGGTCAATTACTTAAGAAATGGCAATTGTAACCATCTTAGTGGATGGAACAGGAGTGTGCGGTCAGTCAGCTGCAAAGTCAAAGAGGTGCAAGTCCATTCAAAGTCCCATTTTCTGAGGAATCTTGTTCTTTGAACAAAGATGGTTTGGTGGGGTCCTGTAAGGAGATGAAATGCCGGATGCCAGCTAAGTAGATTTTGACAGTATTGTGTGACAAAGCCAGCTGTGTGTCGCAGTATAATATGACAGCCAGGATGTGCTTGAGATCTCCTTATACTGCCCGGTGTTTGAGGCTAGGAACCTGTCGTATGGTAGGCCTTCAGTGTGTTGCAAGATAATGACTGATTAATAGGTTGGGTTGCATCGTGTAGGTGTTGCTTTAATCCAATGTTAGCTGTGACCAATGTGGGATAAGAGATGTGGCCGGGTTGGCTCCAGGTTCCTGCGAAAAGAATGATGCAAAGTTAAAGTGGGATAGTGCGTCAGCTGAGATATTGTACTTTTCTAAAAAGGAAGCAATCAAAACTACAAGTAAAATGAGAATAAATTAAAAAATAGTCTTTCAAACTTCAGCAGCGCTAGAGGTTTTGCATAAAAGCTTGATAGTCTGTAAATCCAGCTGAAACAGATATTCAAACACAGTCTTTTGCATTTAACAGTTTAAATATGATTAATCTGCTGTTTTAAACGTTCGACCATTGATACATCTAGTGCTTATGCTCCCTGTAGGAATCGCACTCACCAGAAAAAGGATCAATCAAAGCCTCATAGTATATGTGGGGTGGCTACGATCATTGCCAAACGAACATCCATCTGATCCTCGGTAGACGATCAGCCAATGTGGAAACAGACAGTCACGTCTTCTGATTCACCAGGATCTAATCACCTGAGAGTTTTCCATAATACTCGGGTTGCTCCAATCCCCTTCAAGCAACGTTAGCCTGCCCTCTCAAACAATGAAAATACAGCAAGCACTCTCATTTGGCCAATGGCTGTGTGATCCCAAATAGTGGGCTGTTCCAGGAAGAAGGAGCCGACTCCTTCTTCGTGATTGTCAGTCATGAGTGACTGACGTGACTGTCTGTTTCCACATCAGCTGATCGTCTACCGAGGATCGGATGGATGTTCGTTTGGCAGCGATCATAGCCACCCCACATATGCTATGAGGCTTTGATTGATCTTTTTTCTGGTGAGTGCAATTCCTAGAGGGAGCATAAGCACTAGATGTATCAATGGTTGAACGTTTAAAACAGCAGATGAATCATATATGAACTGTTATATGCAAAAGACTGTGTTTGAATTTCGGTGTCAGCTGGATTTACAGACTATCAAGCTTTTATGCAAAACCTCTAGCGCTGCTGAAGTTTGAAAGACTATTTTTTTTATTTATTCTAATTTTAATTGTAGTTTTGATTGCTTCCTTTTTAGAAATGTTTGTTTATATTATAGCAGCTGCTCTTCCGCTTTATTAGTATATTTCCCTAAGCGCCAGATAAGTTATCTTTTTTGAGAACTTCTGTGTTGAGATATTGTACTTGCCCGGGATATAGATACAGTGCACATTGAGTTGGTGCTGCAGGGATAGTTGCACCAGTCTGCACAGGAAGGACATGATGGCTAGGACATTGGAGTGACAGGAGAGGCGCTTTACAGGCGCTTTACAGGCGCTTTGCAGGCGCTATTTTTAAAACGCCTGTAAAGCACCTCAGTGTGAAAGTAGTCTAATGCCGCGTACACACGGTCGCATTTTCCGACGGGAAATGTTCGCTAGGAGCTTGTTGTCAGAAATTCCGACCGTGTGTAGGCTTCATCGGAAATTTTCCATCGGAATTTCCGACAAACAAAATTTGAGATCTGGATCTAAAATTTTCCGAAAACAAAATCCGTTCTCGTAAATTCCGATCGTGTCTATACAATTCCGACGCACAAAGTTCCACGCATGCTCTGAATCAATTACGAGATGGAAGCGCTCGGTCTGGTAAAATTAGCGTTCGTAATGGAGATAGCACATTTGTCATGCTGCTAATTTTTAAATCTTTTAATGCAGCGCATTCTCTTCTTCTTTATAATGCTAGAATAATGAAGTTGTTTTGCTGCTGATATTCACACAGAGTTCTGAAAAAATGATTTCTTTATTATTTCTCGTGATCTCCTAAATATTTTTTTTTTTTCGTCAGATCTCCATAATAATGTTTTTAATTTTTGTTTATAGTGTTTTGTGTTTTTTTTTTTTAGCAAGATCTCCTGTTTTTTTTTTTCTAGTGCTCTCCATAATATTGTTTTTTGTTTTGTGTGTCAAGTTACAGCAACACCATTATTATCTTGTATTTTTTTAACCTCAAGGAGGTTGGTTGGTGTTGGTGTCCCTTGTTAAATTGACATTGTATTTAGGAAATGTACCTGCCTACTCACAAACTGTCCTTTTTGAAGTAAAACAGTATTTGTGAATCCAAAATAGCCATTTATTATGGGTCATAATAAAATAAAGAGGAAAGCAATGCTGGAGAAAATTGTGAAATTGGCGAAGCCTTTGTACCCCAGGGCACACATCAACTATTTTACAGCCAAAATTGGTAGTATGTGGAGTCCATTTAATAGTGAGTCCCAGACTACAAGAGATCAGGAACAGCAGCAGATGACATACATTTCCCCAGGCTGTGGTCTTACAACAGCCTGCATCTTTTGTCCGACCAGACTGAACCCAGGCCATCACACTCTTGTCTTCCTTCCACTCTTCCTTCCAGGCTTGCTTCTAGGTTGTGGTTTTGGAGTTGTGGCAGGAAGTGGAGGAGGAGGAGAAGGAGGAGGATGGTCGAACTCACACAGGTGTGTTTTGTTTGTGAGTTGGCCCCTCAACCCCTTAATTAGGGACAGATACATAATTTCCTCACAGATGAGGCATTGGCCCTCCTCCGTTTCCTGCATTTTGCATACAGCCATGGTGGCAAAGGCCTCTTGAAGAGTGGGGATGGTTCTGAGGGCAGCATTAGCCTCCCGAATCAGCCCAAGCGCTGCCTCCTCCACGTTACTCCCCTTTCTGGGCCTTTTAGTTGGAAGGCAGAGGGGAGGGACCTGGGATTTGGTCAGGCTACTGGGCCGGGCCACCTCCTGGCTGCCACTTACCCCCGCCACCTCCTGGCTGCCACTATCCCCCACCACCTCCTGGCTGCCACATTCCACAGCCTCCTCCTGGCTGCCACATTCCACGCCCTCCTCCTGGCTGAGGCTTTCCTGTGTATGAAAAAAGGACATAGTTTTAATTTTTTATTCATCAATCACACACATTTTTCAGCTCATGACTGTTGCAAATTGAATGTTAACAAATAGAAAAGACTATCATTCTGACCCCAGCATTTTTCATTCTTGTCCCAATCATTTTTGGCCACTACTGTCTATTGATATGTACAACGCTTTATTAAATCAGCAATTAGTGATCAGTAATAACATCTAGTTAACATCATTCATTTTACGACAATAAATCTATAGAACAATGCTATACCTGGCTCAAATTGGGCTCCTCCACTGCTTCCTGGCAGGAAAGCCCAGGTTGGACATCGGAAGCCTCAGCTGGGGTGGAACGAAGCGTGGAAGGAAGAGTGGAAGGAAGGGTTGAGAGTGATTGCCTGACTTCAGTCTGGTCTGACAGAAAATGCAGTCTGTCATAGTACCACAGCCTGGGGACATAAATGGCATCTTCTGCTGTTCCTGATCTTATGGAATCCTAGACCTTATTGCACTCCCTATTATAAGTGCCTTTTTTTGCCTTCAAATAGGGGATGGTTGCCGTGGGGATCTGCGGCTTCACCAAACCAGCAGTTTCTCCAGCGCTGCCTGCCTCTTTTATGATTATAATGCGGATGTTTCACCTGCCACAGACAGGGCAGCTCCCTATACTTGTCTATGAATAGGGGTAGGAAGTTGTGATCATTGAAGCCATCCATTTTCTCTGCAAGACACAACACAAGACAAACCCTAATGTCAGGCTAAACTCTCCTAATCTTGTCCCAATATAGGCCTCAATCTAGAGGCAGTATAGGCCACTGATGCACCAAATTAAACTTGTAACTTCGTTAGAATGATCGGCGCTTCCGCTACTCCTTCCCCCCTGCTCACAGATCATACGTACGACGCATGCGTGTTGCACTTTATATACACTGCGCATGTGTGAAACTCCGCCCACCCCTGACGTTCTTTCTAGTCTATTCCCCACCCCTTGTCTTTCGGCACAGTGGGAGAGCACATGGCAGAGAAAGAACAAGTGCATGCAGACAGCAGCAGCAGCAGCGATGAAAGCCTGGAGCCATGGAGGAGATTTAAGGCCTCAAATATGTCCTTTATGGAGATGGTGGATATGGTGGACATCTTGAAGAGGGCCAACTATGATGGAAAGCATGGACCTTATCCAAATCCAAATGTCAGAAAGGCCAAGATAATGGCTAAAGTTATGAGAAGTTGTGCACAGGAATTTTTGGGTACGACGATCCAAGGATCAATTGAGGAAACGCTGGTCAAACCTGAAATTGAGGGAGCAGGATCAGTACAGAAAGATCAAGATAGTTCTTCAAAAAAGTAAGTAGATGTAATGTGTTCCTATTATTATTATTACTTGCATGCTGCTCCATGTGCTTTTCTTTACTGTTGTACAGTTTAAAATGGCAAGTTTCAGGTTCGTGGGCACAGTAATCGTTCGTAGTAAACATTGTTCGTTTGCCCACTAATACAATGTTTTTGGCAGATACAGGTTAACTACATTTGTTTAGGCCTATTTGTATTAAAAGGCGTTTATGACATTGTCTAGATGGGTTTGTACTAGAATGAAATGCAAACTTGATTCAGTGTAAGGAGAGGATACTCAGCAGCTGTTTACACATCTGGACGCAGGACAACAGAACAAACTTTGTAGGGTGTCCCACACAGGTGCTCCAGTGGATACTAGGGGTGTCTCCATGTGTGAAAATTGTACAAAAAAGGATAGTATTCCAGCTTTATAAAGGGAAAAAAATAATGTCTTCAGCTTGTAACACCAAAAAAGACAATTGTACGACACTTCCAAACAATGTTTCATATTACTATTTCTGGCCTCAAATATCTGTGTGCTAAGTATACCTTTTTTTATTCACATAGGGGAGAAAAGACTCGGAACATCTGAAGACACCAGGGACCCCCCACCTCCTAAAGAAAAGCAAATCCCCACACCACAACCAGAAGATGTGGAGGAAGGAGAGGTTTATGAAGTGGGCGAAATAGTGACCACAACAGGTGAGTGTCTGAGACCACAGCTTCAGGTAATAGATGGATGCCTGCATATTTATAATACATGGTGTGTTTTTTTATGGAAGAAGAATCTCATAACACAAGTGCAAGTGCACACGTCCTCATCGAGGAGATCATGGTGTGCAATCGTGATTTACAGAAGATCAAGGAAGACATCAATGATGTTGAAAAAAGACTCAAATACATCATTGATGTTTTAGGCAGAATCTAAAACACCCCAAAATTCTTCTAGTTTGTTTGTATTTTTATTATTTTCACACATTTAAAATATTTTTTAGAAAGCCAAATTTTGAAGATGCACACAGTGCTATCTGCCATCACGGGAAATCAAGGTACGCGTTTTGGGGGTGCAACCCCTTCCTCGCAACTAAAGTAGATGAGAGGAGGGGGTTGCACCCCTGAAACACGTCCATTGATCGCCCATGATGGGAGCTAGCACATGTTGACATTAGGCATGGGATCAGGAGGGAAATCCCCATTTTTACTCTCAATTTGTGTGCATCATCAAAATTTGGCTTTCACAGGGGTGACATCACCCCATCTTATGAAGGCAATATCAACACAGTTTGGACATACTAATGTCTGATATTGCCTTCACTTTGTCAAAGTTGAACTTTGTAAGTTCCTGAGTTGTGTATTGTTTTATGGTTTTAAATATGCCTGTTTTAACACAAAAAGGCTATTTGTACTGTCAAAAACAAAAATGTTATTACTAAAATATGTTGGTTTGTTAAAAAAACATTTTCTAACGCACATGTGAATGTGCACAGAGTAAAAAGTTTTCTACTCAACAATGTGTGGCTTTGCAGTGCACTTGGAGTGCAAAGTGGATTTTCCTTTAGTAAATAACTCCCACAGTGCTTTATAATTTGCCACAATCATGCCATTCTCATGACTCACCAAAATTCATTCATGGTGCTGAAAATAATGTATATTTTTAACAGTAATGCATTACATCATACATTAACAACAAAAACAAGGTGTGTGTGTGTAGCACACCCACAACATAATAATAGTTCACTGAAGAAGAGATTGTCACCTCATGTATCAAATAAATTACGTTTGCACTATTGAAGAAAATGGCCAAAAAAAACCCCATTGGAGAACCTAGGAGACAGCTGAAACAAACACAAGCAGTAAATCAAAACAAATATTTAACTAAAAAAAATAATTTTAAAATGTTTATGAAAGATTTTCTGGCATATCAATGGCCCCCCTACCCACAAAGTACTCCATATATTTGATATGGACCTTGAGGGTGCTCTGGGGGCGCAAGCCAGGATGGCCAGCTTCAAGCGCCGTCAGGGTTTGTTCGTTAAGTCCGGCCTCAGGCCCAACTGAGGCAACATAGTTAATTGAATTTCTCCCTAAATAGTTGTGGAGAATGCAGCTTGCAAGGATTATATGGTTAAGTTTACTTTCAGCATGGAGAAAATGTTTGTTCCTCACAGACCTCTTTCAGAGCGGTGATATTTTTCTCTCTCTGCTACTTCTGGACTTTGCTCATTCCTGTGGCGTTGAAGGAAACTGTGGAGTCAAACAAGAAGAAAGAACTTAGTAATTTTGCACATAAACATTGCAAGCAGATTAGACACAAACATTCTTGGCCAACGTCAGTATATATATAAAGTATATTTTAAGGAGTATTTAAAGAAAAAAATCTAAGGTCCACTTATCAGATTCCTCACCCTCTCTGATGGCCCATTGTAAAAAATTTAGGGGGGGGGATGTTTTGGACAGGTAACCGTCTCCACTTCATCAAGAGCTGAATGCATAAATAATGTGTTTTACTTAGGCCAGCCTCTCCTTACTTACACTATTGGCAGCCCACTGGACAGGTAAGAAGTGTCATAATACAAAAATATAAATACACACTGTACAAATTGAAGCACTTTTTTACAATCTGCAACAAAGGCATATGAGAGAATTGGTCACGCTGGAGTAACCAATTCTTTGTCCATGAACTCCTCCTCGCCCTGTTCATGGACTGGGCTTGGGTCAAAGTAAGAACCCCAACACCAAGCCCCTGCACAGCACAAACTCTACGATGAGTATGTACCCGCAAAATGGCTTCAAAACAGTCAGCTGGTCAGAACGAACTAACAGAACGCACTGAAAATCAGAAAGGCCTGAGAAGAGCGAGCTGAAAATCAGAAACGAGCGGAAAAGAAGGCACTGGGAATCAAATACGTACTATATAATAATACACACTGAAAAACAAATGCGAACTGACTACAGGCACTGAAAACCAGATACGAACCCACAAGCACAAACTGAAGAGCAGTAACGATCGGAAAAGTACGAGGCTGAAAAGCGCAAATCGTCTCTCACCAAACTTCTACTAACACGAGATTAGCAGAAGGAGCCCAAAGGGTGACGCACTGACTATTGAACTTCCCTTTTTCTAGTGCCGTCGTACGTGTTGTACGTCAGCGCGTTCTTGACGTTCGGAGTTTCCGACAAGACTTGTTTGACCGCGTGTATGCAAGACAAGCTTGAGCCAACATCCGTCGGAAAAAAAACATGGATTTTGTTGTCGGACTGTGCGATCGTGTGTACGCGGCATAAGTGTTTCAATTTGTAAGCAATCAGGCAGGCCCTTGCACAACATGGTTTTGGTAAAGCTGAAGACAAAAATCTGCAGAAAATCTAATAGTGTGTATGGGGTCTTATGCCCTGTACACACGGTCGGACATTGATCGGACATTCCGACAACAAAATCCATGGATATTTTCCGACGGATGTTGGCTCAAACTTGTCTTGCATACACACGGTTACACAAAGTTGTGGGAAAATCTGATCATTCTGAACGCGGTGACGTAAAACGCGTACGTCGGGACTATAAATGGGGCAGTACCCAATAGCTTTCGTCTCTTAATTTATTCTGAGCATGCGTGGCACTTTGTGCGTCGGATTTGTGTAAACGCGATCGGAATTTCCGACAACAAGGTCCTATCATACATTTTCCGTTGGAAAATCCGACCGTGTGTACAGGGCATAAGAGTGAGCCTGTCCCAAATCTGTCCTTAATAACATACAATACAATAAGCCCAGACTCTAACCCTTAATCCTTTGTTAAGCAGGGTACACACACAAGGAGTTTTTTTTTTTTTTTTTTCATTCAATCACCGGGTTGAACAAAAAGAACTCACAGATCCCTGCATCTACACAAAAAATATTGCACTATTGTATTCTGACAGCAGGGACTTCCCCCATCAGGATGCACAGATCAGTGTTGCAGCCATCATTGGACTGGCCTCTGTTGAACAGACAGACTACACAAAGACCGAAATTCAGCTGATTCCTGTTGAACTGTTTGATTTTCGGTTCATGTATACCAGCCATTAGGACAGTGTTCAAATCTAGTTACAAATGATAATGAAGATCTGCCTACACAGTACAGTCAGGGTTAATTATGGCACCACAGCCATCCAGCCCCCTCGTAAGCAAAGAAAATTACCTAGCATTTTCCTTGTTGTATGGTCCAGAGCAGAACATCCTAAAAAGGTAAGCTGCAATTTTTAATTGTTATTTTTGTTATGCTATGTGAATGGGGATATGTAACAAATATAAAGTAGATGTTATTCCAATTTAGCTGCAAAAGTTGAAATACACTTTAAAGCGGTAATAAACACAAAAATTGTGTATATTGCAGCTCCCAATCATTAGATGTGGTGGCTGCATATGTTTTCTTTTTTGTTTGTTTGTTTTATTTCCCTCTGTTTTCACCTGGTGATCTGGCCGGGTAACACACCTCCCATATTAGAGTGCCCCCACTCTGGATGGATGAGAACAGGAGGCACAGCAGACAGCAACATTGTCAATCTAGGGAGGAGAGTAGTATTAAATGTACTTGCAGATTTAAATACACTAACAAATTGAAGCCAGACTCCAGCTTACACTTCCTAAGTTGTTATAGCAAACTATTTTTTCCTTTTGGGATACAGGTTTTTCGTGCATAAATAAAAAAGCTGATCATTCTAAGCACCCCTGTCAGTGGTAAATGGTTTGTCTCATCCCTGTATACTGATACATCTGGAAAAAAAACTTGCTCTTTTGAAAAACAAAAGACTTACTGGCCGGATTACCATATGAAAATAGAAAAAAGAAAGCTTACAAAAATAAAACGATATTGGAAAGCTGCAATATAATAAATGGATTTTGGGTTTAACACTCTCCGCTCTTCTCAAGACCTCCTACTCTCGAGTTCTCTCATCTCCTCCTCCCATGCTCGTCTCCAGGATTTCTCCAGAGCTTCTCCCAACCTCTGGAACTCGCTACCTCCACCTGTCCTACTATCCCCTACTCTTGCTACCTTCAGGCGATCCCTGAAAACTCATCTTTTCAGGAAAGCCTATAACGTCTCTAACTAATCTTTTACCACTTCCATCAGCTCATTCCCCACAGTTACAACCTTTTGTACCACCTGCCCCCTCCCTATTAGATTGTAAGCTCTTCTGAGCAGGGCCCTCTTAATCCTCCTGTATCTTATTGTATTATAACTGTATTGTCTCCTTTTTATATTGTAAAGCGCTGTGTAAACTGTTGGTGCTATATAAATCCTGTATAATAATAATAATAATAACACTGCTTTCATGCTTCCTTCTATATGCCACACTGCCATTTTGTCACTGAACTGATAGTAGGCTCTTTACCCAGAGCAATGCTGTGTTAATTAGTTTGGATAGATTTAATCATATATGCCTCAAGCAGGCCAGGGAAGTGTTGTTCTATTTATGCATGTTCTATCTAGATCCCAGGGTGCCACAGCGCATAATGACAGTTTGTCCTGTTGCCATCTCGGCAAGTGTGCTATGCTTGATTTTGTTACGACAGCTTTGCTACTGTGTCATAGCAACCTAATAGTTATTTCACAGAAGGACAGCAGGAGGGCATTACAAGCTGTAGAAGACAGGGAACACAAATGGTAGAGCTCAATATGCAATGTAGATTACATCTGCTAGACGTAATCTATTTGTTTGGAGACCATGTTTCATGTTTTATGCTATAAAATTAAATAAAAATAATTGACTACTTGAAAAAGTCAAATCTAAAAACATGATAAGATTACAGGTAGACTGTCAGAATTCTCCAATATTATGGCTCATTTACACTTGCTTTAAAACATGGCTTCAGACACATTTTTTTAAGTTCTCTGAATGCCAGTCAAAGCCCCTGTCACTAAATAAAATGGTTAGCTTACAGTCCTGTTTACACCTTGCGTTTGCTTTGCTTTGACTTTGTTTCAAATATTATACCCTATGTCGCTTTAGTGGTGCTTCAAAGCCTCCATAGACGTCTTTGACAAAGCTCACTTGAACCACCTGTGGCTTTTGAAAGGCTTTAATTCAGCTTTAGCTTTGCTTTGTTTTTGAGAAATTGCAGGCATGAGATATCCACACATACACACAGGGCATCTGCCAAGCTTTAACAAAGCTTTAATAGAGCATCACAAAAGCATCACTGAAGCTTCACCCAAGCACCACCGAAGCTTCATCAAAGCACCACCGAAGATTCATCGAAGCACCACCGAAGCTTCAAAAACACATCATAAAAGCATGTTGAATAGGTAAGCGCTTTAATGTGTATTGAAGCCGAAGCAGTTGTAAATGAGCCCTAACTGCTGCAATGCACACATTACTTTATCTAAGGCTGAGTTCACATATATGCGAATTGGATGTGTTTTAAACCACATCCAATTCGCATGACATGTGAATGTGACTGTCTCAATGGATCCAGTTCACACAAGTCCAGGGTGGCCGCGGTGCAGTTTCAAAAAGGGACCTGTGCATTTTTGGGTCCGGTTCAGGTGCATGAAAGATTTGCACCCGAATCGCACCTGAACCAGTGAACAGGAATGCACTGGACCCCGGACTGCAAACCACAGCCGCACATATGTGAACCTGGCATTATACTGTATACTAGTGGATGTGAAGCAGATATTACGGCACTTGCCCAGTGCTTGATTTAGACCTTGGGGGGACCGCTGCACTTAAAGTTCGGGGGGCCCTCAACATAGAAAGATACATTTTATGATAAACAAAAATGTGAACTGAAATGAATGATAACCTTCATTTGTTCTAAAAAAAAAAAATGTTAAGTTCTGAAGGAGACACTTGTCTGATTTTTTTTTCTCAATTTGACTTTAAGAATAGGCATTACACAGATAATTGAAACTGGCAAGTCATACATCACAGATATCCATCACACTCAGTGGCGGTGCGTCCATAAGGGTGCAAGGGCGCAGCCCTCTCTCTCCAGCCACCCCCTCTATCACCAATAGATAGATTTGTGCATTGCATGAATCTATCCATGGCCGCCGCTGCCACCCCCTATTCAGGCGCCCGGTCCCTTTTTGGGCGCCAGGCACCTGAATTACAACCACAGGGTGGGTGTTTTTGAAGCACCTGATTAGAGCCATAGGCTCTAGTAGGCGTCAAAAAAGGTAAACAGCGAGCGCCATGCTTGGAGCTCGCAGTTCACCCAGCTGTGTTCGAAAAGTGAATGAATATTCACTTTCCTAACACTGAACCGCCTCTCCGCCAATCAGGTGCTCGGGTCTGTTACCCATCACCTGATTGGCTGAAATGACAGGTGCTGTGATTGGACGCCTATCAGGGATCCAATCATAGGAGAGGACTGGAGAAGAAGACATCAAGGACATGGGGGGGCACAGTGGAAGTATTCGATGGGCACAGTGGGAGCATTTGATGGCACAGTGAGAGCATTTGATGGGGCACAGTGGCAGCGTTTGATGGGCACTGTGGAAGCGTTTGATGGCCACAGTGGCAGCATTTGATGGGCACAGTGGTGGTGTTTGATGGGCACAGTGCCTGCGTTTGATGGGCACAGTGGCTGCAATTGATGGGCACAGTGGCTGCATTTGATGGCACAGTGGCTGCGTTTGATGGGCACAGTGGCAGCAATTGATGGGCACAGTGGCTGCGTTTGATGGCATAGTGGCTGCATTTGAGGGCACAGTAGCTGCGTTGGATGGTACAGTGGCTGCGTTTGATGGTTCAGTGGCTGCATTTGATGGTACAGTGGCTTCGTTTGATGGGCACAGTGAGGCTGCAATTGATGGGGTTTTTTTCAGAATTTTTCAGTTTGTTTGCACCCCCCCCAAAAAATTTTGAGCACTAGCCACCACTGATCACACTACAATATTTTTAAAAAGTCTTTCTTCCTTAGCACTTAGCATCTGCAAAATCTTTATCCAACTCATCAAACTGTATCATCTTGAGGAAACTGCTCTTGAGAGTCAGTAGGCATAGAGCACTTATGCCGCGTACACACGATCAGACTTTACGGCATACTTGGTCCGGCGTACTGGATTTCCTCAGACAATTCGATCATGTGTGGGCTCCAGCGGACTTTGTTTTCTCAAAAGTCCAGTCGAAAAGTCCGCTCATCTGTATGCTAGTCCGACAGACAAAAATCGACGCTAGGGCAGCTATTGGCTACTGGCTATGAACTTCCTTGTTTTAGTCCGGTCGTACTTCATCGCGTACGAATCCGTCGGACTTTGGTTGATTGTGTGTAGGCAAGTCCGTTCATTCGGAAAGTCCGTCGTAAAGTCCATCAAAAAGTACGCCGGACAAAGTCTGCCGTAAAGTCCGATCGTGTGTACGCGGCATTAGTCTTTCATGGGTCATGGTGGTTCTCAGATAATTCTTTATCAGTGCTAATTTGAAGAACAACCTTTCTCCCGAACAGCTAGTGACCATTATGCTCAAATATATTCTAAGAGCTACATTAACACCTGGAAAGGTATCAGCAAGCCCTTCATCATGTAAAAAAACTGCTTGTTGAGGTAAAGTGAGACATGACCGGAGCTTGGCAAAGGCTGCAAACTGTTCCTCAAAGAACACACTACTGAAGTCTTGAGAGAAAACATGTTTTGCTTTTTGTAAAGGTAGTCTGGGGCCCCCTGTGGCAGGGGTGCACAGGACAATTGCCCCTTTTTCCCCCTTATAAATCCGCTTACTGCGCTTACCTACACTGAGGCTTTAAAAATTGCACATCTTTATCATACTAAGCGAAGCCCCACTGAACAAAACCAAATCCAACATGAGTGATTGAAACAGTTCCACTGAAAGAGTTTTCTTTTGAAGGCAGAGTCTTACAGTTTGTTTTTTCCAAAAAATTAACCACAGTCTTCTCCCCTCTGTTAAAAGTGCAGAATTTACACAGCTTGTCTGAGGTTTCAGAAATCATGGGGCGGGAGCTGAAGTTACACTCTGCAGAGTTTAGAAAGAGCTGATTAGAGGGAAGAGACACACCTAGCTTCACACAGCACGGAGGAACAGAGCTGATGCTGTCAATTACAGGCTGTGTGCTAGGGCTCTCTCCTCTGCCCCTTTTATACCTCTTGGTGTCAGGAAAACTTGTCAGAAGTGATTCATGCAGATAGCAGAGGAATGAGGCAGCAGACAGAAATGACTTAGTGCTTTGGATTGAGACAAGTAAACACTATTGAGGAATATGCTTTGTTCATATTACATGTCTGAGGTTTACAACCATGTTTAGGTTTTCTGCTAACTGGGGGCTCTGAATCAGAAGCCGGCATGTCATACATCTCCAGAGAGACCACTGCTTCCATGCAAAGAAAGGATCATTCTCTATATCATGCTGGCAGGGGACAGGCTTTTCTACTCTGGATTTAACTGCTTTTCTAAACAAAATAAACTGTAAGACTTTCAGCTCCTTGAGTTTTCAGGCATCTGGAATGTATGTAGACTGATTTAAAGTTCAGTTGAGCTTTAACACTAACCAAATTACCAAATATTCCCAAAATGTTCCTTATATGTGTAGCACCCTCAAGTTAGGTAGGTCTAGAATGAGGATTTTTTGTTGTCAGAATAGGTAAATGTAGGCAGGTCTAGCTGGTTGCTAGGCCTGTTTGTTTTCATTCTGGGCTGGGAGTGGCTCAGGGTAGCAACTGGTGACTCACAGGCCACATTAGTTCACTGTCATCTCCCTCTTCTTTCTAGAAAGTACTAGAAGGAGAGGAGGGGAAGAGAGTTGGGGCTGCCTGGGGTATCTTAAGGAGCCTTGACCAATTCCCAACTTGGATTGGCAGGGGGCAGGCCTCCTTAAATACCTGGGGCCAGCCCAGCTGGGGAGGAGTTGTCGGGTAAAGGAGCTGGAGTGAGAGAGTGTGGAGGCTGTCGGGGCCTATGGGAAGCTACCCAGTCTGGGGGGGTGACCCTGGGTGGGGGCTCGGGTGCATCCAGGAGGAGTGACGAGAACCTGGAAGGAGAGGCCCATGAGACAGCAAGTAAAGGACAGAGAACACTTCTAAGAGTCTCCAGGGAGGACTACTGGTCGCAGCCAGGAGGGCTAGTGAGTGAGCACAGTCAGGAGGACTGGGAGATTGCAGTTTGAGATGGGTGCAGAACCAGGAGTGAAGACTGTAGGAAGGGTGGCTGAAAGAGGTCATTACAGACAGCCAGGCTGGCTAGCAGTACCTGAAGAGAGCTATCTGGAAGTGATAGCTGAATGGAGGATAGCTAGTACTTGAACTATTTTGACACTACATTTATGTCATATGCCTTTGCTGTGGGAGCTCCAGGAGAATAATCCAGATGATTTTTGGAATAATCTCTGGATGACAGACCCCTGCTTTCACCAACTCTTGGAATTGTTGACCCCCTATATTAAAAAGCAGGATACATGCATGAGGCTTTAATTTTATTTTTTGATTGAATAATGATTTGATTTTCAATATTTTTGGATGCATAGAATGCACTTTTTGTTCTAGTTCTATTAGCAGATAGCATGTCTAATTGTATTTGTTTTCTTTTTTTAATGCACAATAAAAAAAAATTGTAGAGAATAATACTTGGCTATGTGTTTTACTTCAAATGACAGTTTGGGAGTAGGCAGTTACATTTTAAAAAATACAATGTAAAATTAACAAAGGAACACCGTTGTATCTACGATCTTAAAAAATACGGGATAATGGTGTTGTGGTAACTTGCATCAAAGAAAAAAAAAATAACAAGCATAATAATATTATTCTTGATATCACTAGAAAAAAAAAGCCTTTGAAAATTTGTTTGCCATAACTCCATCAGTATCACCAGCAAAGCAGCTTCGTTATTAAAGAAGAAGAGAATTTGCACTGCATTTCGAAATTTCATAATTTGCTGCATCACGAATGTTAATTCTCCATTACAAACACTAGTTTACAAGACCGACCGCTTCCAGCTTGTCCTTGCTTCCGAGGGAATGCGCGTTTGTACTTTAGACTTTTGTCCGACGTACTTGTGTACACACGCTCGGAAAATCCGACAACAGACATTTGTCCGCGGAAAACTTTAAAGCCTGCCATCCAACATTTGTCCACGGAAAATCCGACAACAATTGTCCGATGGAGCATACAAACGGTCAGGTTTTCCGCCAAGAGCCTGTCATCACACAATTCCTGTCGGAAAATCCAATCGTGTGTATGAGGCTTTAGAGTTATATTAACTTCAGTAACTTCTAGACCCAAAGACCCATTATTCAATTCCCCACTGCCTATAGAGGAAAATGTTTAATGATTGACTTTTCAGTAGATGGTGAGTCACATGTCTCTGTAAGACCCATGGGCATTGCTTTTATCTGACAATTCTGATGGGTTGAATACCTGATACCTTGTCACGTGCTCTGGTACCACCCGCTACACAGAATATCACTAGCAAGTACCTTTCTACTGTGTCTTATGGGTGACTCAACGACTATCACTAAGGTAAATAATAAACATTTTTGTTTCCTTATCGCTCATTGAAAGACATAGGAACTCCTAAAATTCTGTCAACTTATACTGCTGCTTACAGAAGAAATGGACACTGGCAACAAAAAAGTTGTTGGCCATCACAGGGTAACCCGACCCACAACCATCTTGCCGCACTTTTTTGCAAGTGTTCTCAGGAGAGTGGACATGTTTTCTTTAGCTCTGCTCTGTTTGGAAGATTTCTCTGATAGCAACAGCTGCTGGTAAAGTAATACCAGATAAATTAAATCCTTAAAGTTTCTCCAGTACCAGTATTGGTATATAAAGTTAAATTAGTCAGTCAGATAAGTTAAATCAGTCAGTCAACAAGAACAGGTTTTCGCAGATTTATGCTGATGTTTTCATTGGAACAGCTCTGAATTTCTGGCAGTTTGTGCAGTCCTCAACAGCTCCTGATGAATTCAGGTCGGATGTGAAACCTGGACAGATCTCCAGTTAGCCAAGCAACATAATTTACCAGTTAATTTTGTATACTGGTGTTCCCTACACATCAGGCCTGCTGTCGGCAGAGACACTATTTGTGCTCCAGTTAACACAGGCATGGTTGCCAACATTGTAAAAAAAATTTTAGGGACACTTTTTTGGCTGTAGGCGGAGTTGTGTTATAATTAGGGGGCGGGGCATGCATTTGTGGGTGTGGCACAGGGGGAAAGTAAAAATGTGGCACACGAAGTGCGCGACGACGAACAATGGGTGTGGTTTAAGCGGAATAGTGGGCGTGTCTTAAATGGGCGTGGCTCAAATGGGGTGTGGTTAGAGTCTGAGATGAATGAGGGATGGAGAGGGAAAGGGGGGGAGAGGGATGGAGGGACAGCAGCCCCAGATCCTACACAACAATGGAAATATGTGTATTCTAGAAAGTTTAACAATCAGCATATAAAGATACTCCAAACACCTGGTGTTAGCACTTCAATCATCCCGGCACCATGGTTGTTATGGTGTCAGGATGATTGAAGTGCATTATTTCTATTATTACATTGTAATATAAAATGAAATCATTCAACTCTCCATAATGCAGAATCAGTGGGATCCCTGAGCGTGTCACATGCCACGTCGCCTGCCACCAGCCGTCCGTCCTTGCATCAGGTGTCCCAGCAGAGTCCGTCCTTGCATCAGGTGTCCTAGCAGAGTCCGTCCTTGCATCAGGTGCCCCCAGCAGAGCCCCCCCTACATCAGATGTCCCCAGCGGAGCCCCCCTTACATCAGGTGACCCCAGCGGAGCCCCCCCTTACATCAAGTGTCCTGAGCGGAGCCCCCCTTACATCAGGTGTCCTGAGCAGAGCCCCCCTTACATTAGGTGTCCCCAGTGGAGCCCCCCTTACATCAGATGTCTCCAGCTGTGCCCCCCTTACATCAGATGTCCCCAGCGGAGCCCCCCTTACATCAAGTGTCCCCAGCGGAGTCCCCCTTACATCAGGTGTCCCCAGCGGAGCCCCCCTTACATCAGATGTCCCCAGCGGAGCCCCTCTTACATCAGGTGTCCCCAGCGGAGCCCCCTTACATCAGGTGTCCCCAGCGGTGCCCCCTTACATCGGATGTCCCCAGCGGAGCCCCCCATCACATCAGGAGTCCCCAGCGGAGCCCCCCTCACATCAGGAGTCCCCAGCGGAGCCCCTCTTACATCAGGTGTCCCTAGCGGAGCCCCCCTCACATCAGGGGTCCTCAGTGGAGCCCCCCCTCACATCAGGAGTCCCCAGTGGAGCCCCCCTTACATCAGGGGTCCTCAGTGGAGCCCCCCCTCACATCAGGAGTCCCCAGTGGAGCCCCCCAGACATCAGGAGTCCCCAGAGGAGCCCCCCTCACATCAGGAGTCCCCAGCGGAGCTCCCCTCACATCAGGAGTCCCCAGCAGAGCCCCCCTCATATCAGGAGGCCCCAGCGGAGCCCCCCTCACACCAGGAGTCCCCAGCGGAGCCCCCTTCACACCAGGAGTCCCCAGCGGAGCCCCCCTCACATCAGGAGTCCCCAGCAGAGTCCCCCCTCACATCAGGAGTCCCCAGCAGAGCCCCCTTTTACATTAGGTGTCCCCAGCAGAGCCCCCCTCACATCAGGTGCCTCCAGTGAAGCCCCCCACACATCAGGAGTCCTCAACGGAGCCCCCCCTTACATCAGGAGTCCTCATCGGAGCCCCCCTCACATCAGGAGTCCCCAGCAGAGCCCCCCTCACATCAGGAGACCCCAGCGGAACCCCCTCTCACATCAGGATGCCCCAGTGGAGCCCCCCTCACATCAGGAGTCCCCAGCAGAGCCCTCCTCACACCAGGAGTCCCCAAGAACAAAGAGAACAAGAACAAGAGGCTGACCAAAGGCGGCAAGAAAAGTGCCAAGAAGAAGATTGTTGACCCCTTTTCCAAAAAAGATTGGTATGATGTTAAAGCACCAGCCATGTTCAATATCCGCAACCTTGGCAAGACTTTGGTAACAAGGACACAAGGAACCAGTCGTATTGGAGCTCCTGTACCTGGTCCCTGATTGATGTGCTGCATATCCATTGGTTTATGATTAAGGCGTTTGTGACCCTCCATAATCTAAGGGTCCATTACATCAGATGGTCGTATTGGAGTTCCTGTACCTGGTCCCTGATTGATGTGCTGCATATCCATTGGTTTATGACTAAGGCGTTTGTGACCCTCTATAATCTAAGGGTCCATTACATCAGGTGAGAGGCCAATTGTTACCGTGGTGGTGGGCTCCTGAAATCACCGCTTTTATAAAGCATGCATTTTTCCACACTTTGAAGATCATTGAGGACCGGATATTTGGACTGATTACACACACACTGTGGTGGAATGTATTGTGCTTTTAGTCCTCTCATCCCACTCATTTACTAGCGCTGCACTCTCTGTTTTGTTGTCCCCAGTGAAGCCCCCCTCACATCAGGTGTCCCCAGTGGAGCCCCCCCTCACATCAGATGCCCCATGCGGTGCCCCCCTTACATCAGATGTCCCCAGCGGAGCCCCCCTTACCTCAGGTGTCCTAGTAGGTCCTAGTAGGAGGTGGTATACAAAATACTAAAATGTTACAGAACTAATGCGCACAACCAAGTTCTCACAGAGTCAAGGGTACTAGAATAGAGATTATAGAGAAGCTGCCAACATATGAGGTGGCCTCACCCACCTTAATAAGTAACGTCTTAAAGGTCAAAGTAATGTGGCGCTATTCTAAGTGTACCACTTGATGTACATCTCAAACTAAAGAATCTCCATGCTTCCTTACTGTTCAGTACTCAAAACACTCTTGGTAAACACTACTCACTTCTCCCATTAGGGGGCAATCAAGTCTACAAAAAAAAAAAAAAAATTGAATACTAATAAATAAACCAAAACTCTATATCATCCAATCGATCAAGTGTTCCTCAATCAGACTTTGTGAAACTGTAACTAAAGGTGCTAATTAAAACACAATCAAACACGATGAAAAAAAACAATTCCTCAAAAGTGTGTCATACATAGTGCATAATTTTCTTCAGCTTAATGAATAAAAACATTGGTAGACAAAATAAATATTTCTTGGTGACAACTGTGATGCAATAATAATCGAAGAATGCAACTCTATATCACATAATATAAATGCAAAGTGATCAAGTGTAAAAAAAGTGACATAAGTGCAGAGCCATGCATAATATAACAAATCTGACTCTTAAATGAACTCCCAAAGTCCAACATCTCTCCCCCAAAAAAAGGAAAAAAATAAAAAATAAAAAATGGTAAAAAAATATGTGACAATGAAATGTGATCAAGTCCAAAATGCTTCATGCAATGTGCTTAATAATGTCCATACAAATGGTTGATATTAACATGTCAGTAGCGTGACTTTGTGCTGGATTCAAACACTTGAAAAACTGGTACAGCACACAGGTGTTTCCCCCAGCCTCTCACCTCTATCAGCGGCCCCCAATGGGCCAAGTTAGGCAAATGGTTAATATTCCTCTGTGAGGGAAGGTACTCCAACAGCCGTCCCCCTCTTCCAGGGGGTGTACCTGGGTCAGACTCTCAATCTGGTCACCAGCGCTCCCCACGACCCCAGAATGACAATGAAGAAGGAGATGCTTCCATAGTGAAGTACTTCCAAGATAAGTTTATTGATAAAAAGTAGTAACTTACATTACAAACTGAATACTGTCAGCGACAAATGCAGCAGAGACGATCAGGCTTCCGGGTACGGCCGTCCCCGGGAAGCGTCGGCACCTGGCTCCTCCTACCCTGACGCGTTGCGTCACACCCACGTGACTTTATCAAAGGGATTTGATAAAGTCACGTGGGTGTGACTTTATCAAAGGGATTTAATAAAGTCACGTGGGTGTGACGCAACGCGTCAGGGTAGGAGGAGCCAGGTGCCGACGCTTCCCGGGGACGGCCGTACCCGGAAGCCTGATCGTCTCTGCTGCATTTGTCGCTGACAGTATTCAGTTTGTAATGTAAGTTACTACTTTTTATCAATAAACTTATCTTGGAAGTACTTCACTATGGAAGCATCTCCTTCTTCATTGTCATTCTGGGGTCGTGGGGAGCGCTGCTGATCAGATTGAGAGTCTGACCCAGGTACACCCCCTGGAAGAGGGGGACGGCTGTTGAAGCACCTTCCCTCACAGAGGAATATTAACCATTTGCCTAACTTGGCCCATTGGGGGCCGCTGATAGAGGTGAGAGGCTGGGGGAAACACCTGTGTGCTGCACCAGTTTTTCAAGTGTTTGAATCCAGCACAAAGTCACGCTACTGGCATGTTAATATCAACCATTTGTATGGACATTATTAAGCACATTGCATGAAGCATTTTGGACTTGATCACATTTCATTGTCACATATTTTTTTACCATTTTTTATTTTTTATTTTTTTCCTTTTTTTGGGGGAGAGGTGTTGGACTTTGGGAGTTCATTTAAGAGTCAGATTTGTTATATTATGCATGGCTCTGCACTTATGTCACTTTTTTTACACTTGATCACTTTGCATTTATATTATGTGATATAGAGTTGCATTCTTCGATTATTATTGCATCACAGTTGTCACCAAGAAATATTTATTTTGTCTACCAATGTTTTTATTCATTAAGCTGAAGAAAATTATGCACTATGTATGACACACTTTTGAGGAATTGTTTTTTTTCATCGTGTTTGATTGTGTTTTAATTAGCACCTTTAGTTACAGTTTCACAAAGTCTGATTGAGGAACACTTGATCGATTGGATGATATAGAGTTTTGGTTTATTTATTAGTATTCAATTTTTTTTTTTTTTTTTTTTGTAGACTTGATTGCCCCCTAATGGGAGAAGTGAGTAGTGTTTACCAAGAGTGTTCTGTATACAAAATACTGTCTCCCTTCGCTGGCCATATGGTTACAATAGAGCCCCTGCCCCTTTCCATAACAGACCGGCAGTGGGGTAGGCGGGGCGAGGCAGAGCGGGGCTGAGGGTGGGTGGTGACGCAGGAGCTCCGTCTAGCCCCCCAGCTGTCTTCCGGGTCTTCTTAAAAATGGCGGCCGGCAGAGACAATGTCTCCGCTGGCCGCGGACCTCTAGCGGCGGCAGGAAAAATCCATGAAGAACCGGATTTCTCGGGACATTTCCCAGGAAACAATAAAATCGGGAATAGAGTCTAAATCCCGGGAATGTCCTGGGAAATCCGGGACAGTTGGTAACTATGCACAGGACTCTGTTATTCAGGTCAGGCTAGTATATCTGGGGATTCCTTATGGATTTGTTAGTCCAGAGCTAAAGAGTGGATGTAGCAGACAAGTGCTGTGTTGAGGATTCTTACCTTAGCTGTATCTAAAACTGTCTGTAGTGGTACCCCCATGAGGGCTGCTAATAGACTCTGTACCCCACTGATTACCTTAACTCTGAAAATCCTCAGTTTCCTCTAACACCCTGGGTTCAGTCATCATACCAACTGTATTAATAAGGAGAGACTCACACAGTATTAATGAAACAGTTCAAGTTTTGTTTACTGTATTAGTGAGAACACAGAAATATGTATATCTCAACACTATAAGATAATAAAAAGGCACTCTTACAAATACTTTATCTATACTTATGAAAAAGGCAATATAGCGATCCGAAGTTCCTTCAACTGTAAATGAACACAGATATTAACCCAATCACAGACACCTATATGAACAGGTCAGCAGGAGGGTAGAGAGGTGGCACTGTATCTTTTATGTCAGGCTCCTCCCTTCTGTCTCCTCAACCCATAGGCCATTAAAACTTGCACAACATAAAGAAAACAACATGCAGACTATATTATTCAAATTGGCTGGCTCCCTTTAAATGACGTCTGATGCAATTAAAGCAGACGAGGAAAAGCATAACAAAAGGTAAAAGGGTATTCCTTGAAATCCAGATGTCTTCAGCTAGCCTTGTTGTATTGTAACTAAGGTAATCCTTGATAACAAGGTATAGCAATTTGGCAGAACTTTAAGGTATCCTTGTTGTATTGTAACTTCCTCTCATATGATCCTAAGGGTGTTATCCAGTGTAGCTACAAGAATCAATAATGTGAACGAGGCATAGATGTCTGCTTTCAGTGTTCATTATAGCCTAAGGATTGACTTCTAGTGGAACTACAAGTACCACCAAGCTGAACTGTGTGAATGATGTCTGAAAGCAGTGACTTATATCAACAAGATGGGCTATGCCTGTTCACCACTCTGGAACTCAGATACAGCTGGCAATGATGTAAGTGACGAAGAAGACTCTATCAGGAACTCTCTCTGTATCCTGGCTCTGGAAAATAGCACCCGCCATGCCACGCTGCGGCCCACTTGGATCTGAAATGCAGGTGTCTCTGGATGACCTGAAACACCCTCCGGTCCGCTGCAGGGAAGAAGCGATGCTGTCCACAGAGGTCCCTCTGGGTATAGCTGAATGGCTCCCCGCTGTGTAGGCCACAAATCAACTGCAGCTTACTGTCACACAGACCTCCTGCTGACAGAGTCAAACAGCGTCCCAAGAGGCCGTTCTAGGCTGTGCCAGCTCTTTTTATATTCTTTCCCAGAAGTCTGTTCTGTCCACTCAGTATTCTGTTACTTGTAGTTCAGATCAGTCCTGCTGCCATTGAAACTTCAGCATTCTGAACTACACATCCCATGATGCTTTGCTCTGAATTTTGTCACAAGAAAAGGAAATGACACATAGAGTCCAGCAGACACTAGAGAGAGCCAACCCCCCTTTAATAACACCGCAAAAATGTCTCTGAATTGCAGGCATAATAGCCAGCTCCTGGCTACATGTTTGAACCAGTATTGTGAAAACAGAGTGCCATTAGCAGGGCGATGTTTGAAAATAAACTTTACCTTTTCTATTATGTGTCCCAATACTAGCTTTATTCAAGAAACTTGTAACATTTGTACTTTTTACAATAATGTCACTAGGGATGAGCCGAACACCCCCCTGTTCTGTTTGCACCAGAACATGTGAACAGGAAAAAAATTAGTTCGAACACGCGAACACCGTTAAAGTCTATGCGACACGAACATGAATAATCAAAAGTGCTAATTTTAAAGGCTTATATGCAAGTTATTGTCATAAAAAGTGTTTGGGGACCTGGGTCCTGCCCCAGGGGACATGGATCAATGCAAAAAAAGTTTTAAAAACGGCCGTTTTTTCGGGAGCAGTGATTTTAATAATGCTTAAAGTGAAACAATAAAAGTGTAATATCCCTTTAAATTTCGTACCTAGGGGGTGTCTATAGCATGCCTGTAAAGGGGCGCATGTTTCCAGTGTTTAGAACAGTCTGACAGCAAAATGACATTTCAAAGGAAAAAAAGTAATTTAAAACTACTCGCGGCTATTAATGCATTGCCGGTCCGACAATACACATAGAAGTTCATTGATAAAAACAGCATGGGAATTCCTTACAGCAAAACCCCGAACCAAAATGTAAAAAAAAAAATGATGTGGGGGGTCGCCCTAAATTCCATACCAGGCCCTTCAGGTCTGGTATAGATATTAAGGGGAACCATGGCCAAAAAAAAAAAATGACGTGGGGGGTCCCCCTAAATTCCATACCAGGCCCTTCAGGTCTGGTATAGATTTTAAGGGGAACCCCACGCCAACATTTTTTTAAAAAACGGTGTGGGGTCCCCCCAAAAATCTATACTAGACCCTTATCCGAGCACGCAACCTGGCAGGCCACAGGAAAAGAGGGGGGACAAGAGAGCGCCCCCCCCTCCTGAACCGTACCAGGCCACATGCCCTCAACATTGGGAGGGTGCTTTGGGGTAGCCCCCCAAAACACCTTGTCCCCATGTTGATGAGGACAAGGGCCTCGTCCCCACAACCCTGGCCGGTGGTTGTGGGGGTCTGCGGGCGGGGGGCTTATCGGAATCTGGAAGCCCCCTTTAACAAGGGGACCCCCAGATCCCCCGGTGTGAAATGGTATCACGGGGAATGCCACAGGGAAGTCCCGTCATGTCGCCGTGCGTCAGAGGTTATTTAAGTACCGTCAGAAGAGGAGAAGCATCACACAGCGGGAGCCTCCCTCCATGCCACCATGGATGCGGAGCGGCCCGGAGAAGAAGATGAAGAGAAGAGTGGGAGCCTCCCTCCATTCCATCATGGGTGCGGAGCGGCCCAAGGAGAAGAAGGGAAGAAGACGCCGACACCGCGGAGGAGATGCCGGACGAGAACACCAGAGGAAGAACCAGAAGAACTAGAAAAAGAAGAAGATGGAGGAAGAAACCGAAGGAAGATAGAAGAAAGAAGAAGCATTTAAATAAAGGAATTGTCAAAAACTGTCTCTTGTCATTTTTAACATTTTTGACAGTTTTTTAGTGAAAAGGTAGGCCCTTACCATTTCACACAGGGGGGAGGGCTGGGATCTGGGGGTCCCCTTGTTAAAGGGGGCTTCCAGATTCCGATAAGCCCCCCGCCCGCAGACCCCCACAACCACCGGCCAGGGTTGTGGGGATGAGGCCCTTGTCCTCATCAACATGGGGACAAGGTGTTTTGGGGGGCTACCCCAAAGCACCCTCCCAATGTTGATGGCATGTGGCCTGGTACGGTTCAGGAGGGGGACCACTCTCTCGTCCCCCCCTCTTTTCCTGCGGCCTGCCAGGTTGCGTGCTCAGATAAGGGTCTGGTATAGATTTTGAGGGGGACCCCACGCCATTTTTTAAAAGAATTTTGGCCGGGGTTCCCCTTAATATCCATACCAGACCTGAAGGGCCTGGTATGGAATTTAGGGGGACCCCCACATCATTTTTTTTTTTAAATTTTGGCCGGGGTTCCCCTTAATATCCATACCAGACCTGAAGGGTCTGATATGGAATTTAGGGGAACCCCCCACGTCATTTTTTTTTTTACATTTTGGTTCGGGGTTCCCCTGTGGGGAATTCCCATGTCGTTTTTATCAATGAACTTTTATGTGTATTGTCGGACTGGCAATGCATTAATAGCCGCGAGTAGTTTTAAATGACTTTTTTTCCTTTGAAATGTCATTTTGCTGTCAGACTGTTCTAAACACGGGAAACATGTGCCCCTTTACAGGCATACTATAGACACCCCCCAGGTACGAAATTTAAAGGGATATTACACTTTTATTGTTTCACTTTAAGCATTATTAAAATCACTGCTCCTGAAAAAACGGCTGTTTTAAAATTTTTTTTTGCATTGATCCTTGTCCCCTGGGGCAGGACCCAGGTCCCCAAACACTTTTTATGACAATACCATGCATATAAGCCTTTAAAATTAGCACTTTTGATTTCTCCCATAGACTTTTAAAGGGTGTTCCGCGGCATTCGAATTTGAGTTCGACTCGAACTCGAAGCTCATCCCTAAATGTCACTGATGGTTCTGCTTTCTCCATTTACTAGGAACTGTACATTACAGGAGTACTAGGTGTGTCTATCGTGGCTTGACTTCCGTCCTTCATTCATCATCATGTGAATGCAGAGACATTCTTCTCTCTACTCTCAACTACAAGGTGGTGTTTCTTGTAGACATCACCTCTATGAGGCAAGTATCTGAACTGGTGGTCATATCATACAAAGAACTCTTTCTGTATGTAGGAATAGGACACACTCCTGCCACGCCCCTTAAAGGAGAATTATACAAAAAAAAAGGATTAGTTAAACCCACAGTGCTTTTTTTACCACTACTATTGCTTTATACTGGCTTTTTACAAATGCAGAAATTTAGAAATTTGGTGAAAAGTTTAGCACTGGGAAACAATTTTTTAAGATAAAAAGTGCATTTTATATAAAACTATGTCGCTCAGACCAAAATGAGGATCACATGAGGAGAAAAGAGGGACAGAGGGACTTTGTTCCAAATCAGGGACAGTCCCTCAAAATCTGGGACAGTTGGGCACTATGAGACTGGTAGAATTGTAAGAGTCTATTATTCAACCAGACAGCCACTGTTTCTTCAGGAAGACAAATGAGACTGCTGGCAGTATGCTAAATTAAATAACTGACACAGATAACCTTTCGCAAGATAACTTGGCCGCAGCCTTTTATTATTGGTTTAAACAAGAATTCTATATTCCCATATAAATTTAATGTTAAAAAACAAAACAGCTTAGTCATAAATCTTTTATTGCCAGCTTAACATCCATCCCTTTTGCATATCAAAATCCATAAACATATTAATTCAAAACAAGACAGCTTAGTCATTAACCACTTGGTGCTGATCTGTGGCCGCAGTAATTGGCTGTCACAGAGGTCACATGATTGGAAAGCTCCTGATCACTAGTATGCATCGGGAACTTTCCGATACCCGCCAGCTACCATGCTGGGAGTGCACTCCCAGCACAGTAGGTTGTTTTAATAGAGCCACATACAGTATATATGCAGCTTCTTGGCATTAAGGTCCACCCGCCGAGTGGCCGTATATATGTTTGCAGCCAACGTCAATGGGTTAAAACTCAAGCTGAGTAAATACCAACAACAATGTCCCCATTTAAATATAGCGGTGACCTTAGCAAATAATAACAATAGAAAAAAGGGGCAGGAGGGAAGCACCACAGAGATGCGAGTGAGCTCCTGGGGATGGGAACCCTCTTTATATGACCCTGCAAAGACCTTCCAGAAGTCTCCCCATGTGCTCCAGACTGTGTGGGGAGACCTGAAACCTGCTAATGATGAAGATCCCATAGGGAGAAGAGGGGAGAACCTGTAACCCAATCTCTCATTCAAGGAAGCGTTAAAACTTCCTACCTGCCGCAGTCCCATAGGGAAAGGGGGACCTTAAAACAGGCATTTCCTCTTTTCTCTCATTCCTTTTGTATTCTGTATTGATCCTGTAAGGGTGTCCTAGTATCTCTGTCCACCATCTCTAGGTGACTCAGGCAGACCATCATGCAAACTTATATTCTTAAGGATTCAGTTCCACTTTGCCTGTCTAGATGCACTTTACTAGATCTGTAAGTGCTTTTTGTTTTTTTCAGCATCATACAGTTTTTCCCAGTTTGCAAAGCTATCACCCGGTCTTCTGTTTCTGTTTTTTAGGTTTTTATTCAGGCCTTTTCTGATGCCAGCTTCGGTTGTCAGATCTTTCAAATTGATCTTTGAGCTGTCGCCAGTTTTCTCTTGTCTTTTCTTGGGCCTGTTATTCTTTGTTGCTATGTTGCCCACCCCTCTGTTTATCTGCTTTTAGACAATCCATTCAGTCTAACTCTAAGAATTCTAATGCCCCGTACACACGATCAGATTTTCCGACAACAAATATTGGATGTGAGCTTGTTGGCGGAAAGTCCGACCGTGTGTATCCTCCATGGAACATTTGTTATCGGACTTTCCGCCAACAAATGTTGACTAGCAGGTTCTCAAATTTTACACCAACAAATGTTTGTTGTCGGACTTTCCAATCATGTTTATACAAGCCCGTCGGACAAAAGTCAACGCATGCTCGGAATCAAGTACGAGCCAGGGATATATCTAGCGTTCGTAATGGAGATATCACGTACGTCTTGTACGTCACTACGTTCATAATTGTTGGCCAACATTTGTGTGACTGTGTGTATGCAAGACAAGTTGAAGCCAACATCCTTCCAACAAAAATGTCGGAAAGTCCTATTGTGTGTACGGGGCATAACAGTCCCTCCTTAGACAATAATGCACTCACCATAAAATCCTTTTCTTGGAGTTCATTGAGAGACACCGATTCCTCCAATCCATGTTTATTCCATGCTCTTGGTACTACTTTGCTACACAAATTATGCATGATGGTTGTGGGTGGAGTTACCCTGTGCTGGTCAATGATTATTTTGTTATCGGTGTCCATTTCTTCTTTGGGTGGTGGTATAACCAGACAAACTAGGAATTCTAAGAATGTCTATATCCCTCAATGGACTCCAAGAAAAGGATTTTACAGTAGGTATAAACATCTTATCTTACAGGATGTGTGTACTTAAATGTTATTAATCTAGCAACTGGGTCACTTTAAAAAAGATATCTGCTAGCTCCAAGACTGAACTAATTAATTCCTGAATTTTAGATTATTTTGTCCACGTTGAATCTTGTAAAAGCAGATGTGAATGCATTTTTTTTTGTAAGTCTATTTCAGTATGTGAGAAGTAGATGCATTCTTTTTCCATAATTTTACTTGCCCCTATAGACACAAGGGCTTGAACTCTTGCTAGGGCTAATGAGACAGAGTGGGCTGACTGTAATAGCTTTCTCTCCGCAAACTTTCCTGTGGTTTGATGGCAACAATAAATGTCAATGTTTTTTTTAAGTTTCTGTAATGTGATAACACAGCTACTGTAGTTATTGCAAGTGCTACAGAGACTACATCTCCTTCAAGGCTTCTCAATTGGTTTGGTTCTGTAACACATCAGTATGTCAATGCAAACATGTCTTCATAAATCATGATACCTAAACTGTAACCCAGATGTTCAGAAATTTATAAATCACTGAGTATGGCTTCATTTAAATAGGCCTTTATTTTGACCCACCCGCCAGTTTGCTGTGTCTAACTGTACTAGCTGTGGGCAGACTGGTATACAAGTCTTAGTATTTCTGACTTTCTGACTAGCAGACACGCAAACAGGCCTTTAACAGTGTTTGGGCTTGTTTACATGGCACAATTGAGTCATGAATTTACCACTTACCCCCCCCCCCCCCCCGACTGCCCCCCTTAAACTGCAAAGGCAGCCAGATAGGGTTATAGACATGTTTTTCAATGTAAGGTGTAAGTTGGCAACCAGTAAATATAAAATCACTTTTTATTGCATCAAAGGAGTACAATCATCCCAAATAGGAGCCAACCCTCACACGTTTCAGCCTACAAAGGCCTTATTCATAGTTGTATGAAGTACAACTATGAATAAGGCCTTTGTAGGCTGAAAGGCATCAGTGTTGGCTCTTATTTGGAATGATTGTACATCTTTGATGCAATAAAGAATGATTTTATATTTACTCGCCTGGTTGCCGACTAATGCCGCGTACACACGAGCGGACTTTTCGACCGGACTGGTCCGACAGACCGAGTCTGGCAGTCAATTCGACCGTGTGTGGGCTTCATTGGACCTGCAGCTGACTTTTTTGGTTGAAATTCTGACGGACTTTAGATTTGGAACATGTTTCAAATCTTTCCGACGGACTCGAGTCCAGTTGAAAAGTCCACTCGTCTGTATGCTAGTCCGACAAACGAAAACCGATGCTAGGGCAGCTATTGGCTACTGGCTATCAACTTCCTTATTTTAGTCCGGTCGTACGTCATCACGTACGAATCTGTCGGACTTTGGTGTGATCGTGTGTGGGCAAGTCCGTTTGTTCGGAAAGTCTGTCGGAAGTCCGCCGAAAGTCCGTCGGATAGACCATCAGACCAGTCCGGTCGAAAAGTCCGCTCGTGTGTAGGCGGCATTACACCTTACATTGAAAGACTTTTCTTTTTCACGGTGAGTGCACTAGATCAGCTCTAGCCTATTCTATCATGCAGTTGGGTTGTAGCACCATAACTTTTGATGTTTAAAGGGTTGTAGACATGCCATGGCAAAAATTATTCCCCGTCGTGTTCACCGGGGCAGTGCCGATGCCAAACATGACCCATTCAAGTGATTGGGAAAGTGCCAAGACTGCCCTGGTTGTAGTGTGGTGGTGCAGCATTTACAGCATTTACAGGGTTAAAATAGGCAGTGAGGAGGTGATAAATCATCTTCTCGCTACCTGTCAAACACCTCTAAAAAGTGGTCTGTGGTGGATCACTTTTCAGAGGTGTTTGACAAGTAGTGAGGAGATGATACGTCACCTTCTCACTGCCTATTTTAACCCTGTAAATGCTGCACCACTACACCAAAACCAGGGCGGCTGTGGCACTGCCCCAATCACTTGAATGGGTCATATTTGGTAGCTGCACTGCCCAACGAACACGGGCACCAAAGTCTGCCACATGTGTAAACTTAGCCTTAGTACTGCACACCTACAGGCTATACTATACAGGCTATGATTTTTGTACCATGGATTATTTATTAGTGCTATTTCTTGTGACTGGTCAGGCTGGAATGATATATTAAAGTCCAAAAAAATTTTTTAGTTTTTGATAGAGACCACTTTTTAGAGGTGTTTGACACATGATAGAGTGAGGAAGGAATAAAAGCCCTATTTTTTTGTGTCTGTGTTGTTAGGGAGACTTGCTCTTTTTTATGTCCAGGAGATTCAACAGAAAATGAGAAGAAAGCTCCTAAAAATGAGGGAATTCTCATCTTAGTCGACACCGGACCATTTGTCCTCATTGGTTTTCTCATCTGTGTTCCAGAGACAACTTTAACCAGTTTGGCTCTAAAGCAAATTTTTGCATTTTTTGCACAAGTGTAAAAATCTTCACTTTCAGCAATAAAATTATTTAAATACCAGAACATTTTATATTTTCTAAAAGTAGAGGTCCTATAGAAAAAACGATGATAGTTGTAAATTTTTATGTCACGTGATATTTGCACAACTGTTTTTTAAAAGCAAATTTTCAGTAAAAAATATAATAAAATTATTTTTTAGTGCAAGCACACACAATATACTACCCATTTTTTGGTAAAATATAAAAGATAAGCTTGCACCAAGTAAATAGATACCAAACATGTCAAGTCCTAAAATTGCGTGCGCTCTTGATATCGCAAAAAAAACTATGGTACCCAAAATCTCCATAGGTGACACATTAAAAGCTTTTAAAGCTCATCAGTTTAGAGTTTAACAGGGGCTCTTCTGCTCTCACTCTGATGTCCATAGCGATGTGTCACATGTGTAGTGCAACTGTGGTTTACATGTGTGTGCTTGTGCGTTTACGTATGCGCATGTGTGCAGGGCAACGTGGGTTACGGAAATCCTATTTTTTTTTTAATACATTTTATTGCATTTTTTTTTGTAACTTTTTCATTTTATTTATTTATTTATTTTTACTAGATTGCTACTGTATTACTAACCCCTATGTGATAGCACTGGTCAGGTGACTGGTACTCTTTTTGGAGACATTAGGGCTCTAATAAACCCCAATGTCTCCCCTGCCCTTCACAACATCTAACCAAGCACAGATCTGCTTGGTTAGATGTGTCCCCTGGCTGTACCAGCCAGGAAATTGTGGCTCTGAAACCGGAAGTGATGAAATCATCATCACTTCCGGTTTCATTGTATACATGTGACAGTAAGGCATGGATATACTTCTGTGTGAAAGTGATCTGAGGCTAAGGAGCCACTGTATCACTTTCAAGTCCATGGCCTGCTGGGCAAGTGGATCACAAGCCATCAGCTTATGATTAACAATTTTCTCTTTGGACGTACTACATACATCGAAAGAGCTAAAATATTCCCTCACTTTCTTTCTCAGTAACAGTGGTCACCAGGACAAACAGATGGGTAAATCTCCATAGCAGGGGCACAAATATCAATAAAAAAAAAACTTGACAAAGGGTTTAACCCTCCACTTATTCCAAGTTTTGCCTTTACACACTTTATTGTTCTTGTCGTCTGTCCTGTAAAATATAGTTAAAAAAGCCAAAACATATGGCAGTTTCAGTATGTGTCAGTTAACTTGACAATAACCCTATGACTAATATTCCAGCTTGACATCTAGCCTGAGAAGTAGGAACACACATAATTGTGCATTTCTAGTTCTTAGTGCAAGGTAAATTAACATTTCTCATGAATGGGCATTTTTCATGTGGACTTAAAAGGGTATACTATAGTCATGAAGGGGTGCAATATTATAATATTTAATAGGGTGTGTGTCTACTGGCTATGTACCTGTGTTGATGGCATCAGTTTGACATCAGCTTGGGAAACTTCAAAAATCATTCAGAATTCATTGACAATTGCATTTGACCTACTTACTATAGATTTGTACGGGAGTGAAAAACTCACCTCAAGTGAACAAAAACTGGTTAACGCAAGCCCTAATATAAATTATCTTGGCAATGTTCAAATATTACTTTTTTTTTTGCTAGCCATAGTTTTTAGATCCTTATGTACATGGTGAGGCCATATTTTCTTATTATCCAAATTTTCCCTTCAACTCATGTAAATGAAGTATTAGTTATTTAGCCAGGGTAGCTAGATCTGACCACTCAAATGTAATGATCTTTTACATTTCATTACATTTACTCTACAGTTTCAATTAAAGCTTTTGCCTTCTATGTTTTCAAAGCATACAATTATCTATATTCAAAGAAAGTTTTGAGCTGAATGAAAGGTAACTATTGCTGTAAACACAATACACTTAAAAAGGAACTCCGGCTGACCTCCCCATTTTTTCTTTTTCAGCAGACACACAAACAGGTATTAACAGTGTTTGGGCTTGTTTACATGGCACAGTTGAGCCATGTATTTACCACTGACCACCACCCTTAAACTGCAAAGGCAGCCAGATAGGGTTATAGACATGTCTTTGAATGTAAGTTGAAGTCGACAATCAGGTGAGCAAATATAAAATCACTCTTTATTGCATCAAAGGAGTTCAATCTTTCCAAACAAGAGCCAACACTCACATGTTTTAGCCTACAAATGCCTTATTCATAGTTGTATGAAGCACAACTATGAATAAGGCCTTTTTAGTCTGAAAGGCATCAGTGTTGGCTCTTATTTGGAACGATTGTACTCCTTTGATGCAATAAAGAATGATTTTATATTTACTGGCCTGGTTGCTTACACCTTACATTGAAAGACTTTTCTGTTGCGGATTGGAGCCCGTTGGTCAGACACGGTGAGTGCACTTGATCAGCTCTAGCCTATGCTATCATGCAATTTGGTTTTAGCACCACAACTTTTGATGTTTAAAGGGTTGTAGACATGCCATGGCAAAAATTACTCCCCTATCGTGTTTGACGGGCAGTGCCGCTGCCAAACATGACCCATTCAAGTGACTGGGAAAGTGCCACGACTGCCCTGGTTGTGGTGTGGTGGTGCAGAATTTACAGGGTTAAATAGGCAGTGAGGAGGTGACTTATTCCTACAGAAGAAGGGAGAAGGGGTGGAGAGGCATAATCGTCCTTGGGAGGGCGAAGGTCCGCTTTAAAGTGTCACTAAAGGCAAATCTTTGTTTTTTCATATTGGATAGAGTAAGGGAGGGATTTAACTCCAGATGATTTTTTTTTTTTTTTTTGCTATTTGTGTCCCATTGGGGAGATTTCCTGCACTTCCTGTCCTATACCCAAAACAGGAAGTGAGCAGAAATCACTCCATAGTGAAGAAATACCGGTGTGTCACCAGGGTTACTAGAACTAGCGTCCCCATTGGAAGATTTCCCCTCTATTACTGTTTCGAAGTCAACCCAAAATTTTGGATTTTCTTTTACTTTCATTTCTGACAATAATAGGAAGCAGGACAAATAGAGGTATAATCTCTCTAACAGGGACACAGACAGCAATAAAACCTGACAGGAGTTCTAAACCCTCTCCACTCAATCCCAAACTAAAAAGAAATGTTTTGCTTTAAGCAAAAAAAAGTCGCACTTTAAGCACATCTCTTGACTGTACCTGAGGCTCTCCATGATGAAATAAGTAAATGCCATTAGAAGAAAGTATTCTCATAAAGGAATTACAAGAAACAAGAGAACACAGGCTGATTATTCTTGGCTAGACATTAGATCCACCTGCCCAGACAGAACAGACCAACAACTTTTTCTGTGCCCAGCACCAATTCTTTATCTGTTTAATTTATTATGCAGAAGGCTAAGGAATAGGTATTGAAAGCATATAATTATTTGTGAATACAGGAAAGCCATGTAAAACAGTTTTACTATGTGTAAGTCTTGTGTACCAAGATTGATTCTGCTTGCAAAGGGGACGTATATAAAAACTGGATTTTTACTATGATGTATAAAACTAAATCTATACATATATTTATTATGCACTAAAGCTGACCTGGAGACTTAATATCGAACTGCTGATGCTAGTGTAATAAAATAGCACTAGAATATTTGGTATTACTGTGGCTATGGCTGAATCGTGTATGAGCCTTATATATTTTAATAGTGTCCCCACAGAATTTCTAAGCCATTTTAAGTGTGATGGGCATGAGCCCAAAAAATTAAAAGAAAAAAGAATATTCCTAAACAGACTGTGTCACATTGTTTATTATTTTAAAGAACATCCCTTTTCACCCTCTGACACCTTCACCATGTTGCCCTGCCACTAGCCTTTTGTAAGTGTTGGAACTTACTCAGGGTTAATGAATTCTTCCTCTTTATCATATGTCAATATCTGTGCCACACAGGGCCAAGGACCACATCCTAGAAGGAGATTATGTGCCCCCCATACCCAGAGGAACTGGGTATTTCCCACTGGCTCCTGAACAGAAGTGAGTATCATTAGGTTAGGACTTTTATTTTAAAGGTCACTTTAAAGTGTGCCTGCGTGTGTAAAAAGTATAAAAAGCTGCAGCTTGCCTTCAATAGTACCTACCTCCAGTTGCTGGTATCTTATATTTGATTTACTATAGATCACCCCAGGAGTTTTGAATATGATGAACTGAACTAATTGTCACCCACCCGTGGGTAGGTGGGGCCACCCAATTGCTTCAGAAACATCCACTTCTCACGCCATGGGGCTCGCCCAGCACACAGGGCTAAACTCACCACACTCCTAGTCTCTCTTGACTTAAGCATGCCTTCATGCCGGGAATACCAGATACTTAAGGCCTGAAGGTCTCTTGTGGTTCCAGGATCGAGCCTCTCTCTGCCTATGCAATCCCTAGTTAGACCAGGTATGTGACACTGTTGGATACACTGTGATTCTTTTTCAGTAAGTGGGAGTTTCTAAGGGATGCGCTGCCTAACTTAGCCTAACAGGGCACTCCTGGGCACTCAGCAGCAAGATTGCTGGAATCCACTTTAGACACACGAAGCAGCCAGAGACTCAGTCCAGTGCAATTTTATTATAACAATCACAGTTCCAACAAAATAGTTAACATCTCCTTAGCCCTCCATGCTTTGCATCTCTCCAGGGGAAAGAATAAAGAGGGTAAATTTCAGTGCCTAGATGGTGCTCTCTCGCATGGCTCACTTTTTTCCTATAGCCTGCAACAAAGCTGAGCTAGTCTCCACCCCAGCTATTTAAGAGATCATCAGTTAGATGGTCCCTGAGGATGATACTGTGGACGAAACAAGTGTAGGAGTGGGGCTTGTGGCCAGTGACTTTATATGTTTGCCTGTGGGTGTACAATGGTGTCTCATTTGACATTTGTAACCTGTGATTTTTGTGAGTACCTTTGGTCACTTAATAAAGAAGTGCTTTAGCATTATTACCCTGTTAGGTTGTTTTTTTTCCTATTATTCCTGAGATGAGCTGTGCATCCTAGGGTTTTGGCTGTGTTCCAGGAGAAGAAACGCATGAAGGCTTACTGTACAATGGATCCTGTGGGGTTTAATCTTTTTCATAATTGCATTTGATCTCTTTATAATATAGAGATCATATATTTTTGGTAAGAAGCTTGCACTTTTGGTGGTTTGGAAAGTTGTGAGCACTGAATTTATGACTTCAACACGCAAGTGCTATATTATGTTTTAACGTTATAACCCTATGTTGGTCTTCTTTTTCTGCTATTACACCTTAGAGGAGCTGTGCATACTAGGATATTGGCTGTATTCCAAATTGAGAAAAACATGGAAACACACAGTGGGGTTGATTTACTAAGAAAACCGGGAAGTAGTGGTCACTCTACATTTAATAGCGCCCAATTAAACCTCAACTAGGTGAACATGCGAATGAAAAAGAGCGCTATTACCGGCGAACATTCATTTGTAAATGCTGAATCTGTGTTACTTGGCGTTCCGCGGATTTGCAAGTGCCAATTGCTACCAAGTTTATTATATGGAACTGCACTGTAGCCATGATGAAATGAATGTGAATAAAACATTTTTATGTGAGATGTGCTCCACCTCTTGTGCATCTATTTATGTGTATTCCAGTTATGCTGCATACACACGTCCGTCAGAAAAAGTCCGATTGGAGCTTAGATAGAGAACATGTTCTAAATTTTTTCCGATGGAATTAATTACTATAGGGAAACCCGCTTGTCTGTATGCTGTTCCGAAATAGCAAAAACAACGCATGCTCAGAAGCAATTACGAGACAGAAGCGCTCGGTCTGGTAAAACTAGCGTTCGTAAAGGAGATAGAAAATTACTCAAATTCTGTGATCTTTTAATGCAGCACATTCTTTTGTGCTTTATATAATGCTCACACAGAGTTCTCACAAACTTATTTCTTTATTATTTCTCGTGATCTCATGAATAATCTTTTATTTTTATAAAGCCAGATCTCCATAATAATGTTTAGAATTATTTTTTATAGTCATTTTTTTTATTATTTTTTATTTCATCAAGATCTCCTTTTTTTTGGATTATTGCAAAATTATTTTCTAGTGATCTCCATAATTTTTGTATTTTTTTTTTTTTGTGTGTCAAGTTACCACAATAACATTATTATCTTGTATTTTCCAACCTCAAGGAGGCTGGTTGGTGTCCCTTGTTAATTTGACATTTTATTTTTGAAATGTACCTGCCTACTCACAAACAAACTGTCCTATTTTAAGAAAAACACATAGGCAAGTATTTTCAGAAAATAAAATATCCATTTATTCTGGGTAACAAAATAAAGAGGAAGGCAACGCTGGAGAAACTTTTGGAATTTGCTAAGCCTTTTGGCCCCCAGGGCAGACATCAAGTCTGTAGAAAATAAAATTGTTAGGTTGAGGAGTCCATATAATTTGGAGCCCAATCTGGTCCAGAACTCCCAGAGATCAGGACCAGCAGCAGATGACATATCTTTCCCTGCACCCTTCCCTGCAGCCTTCCCTGCAGCCTTCCTTGCAGCCTTCCTTGGAGGCTGTGGCTCTGATGGTGGACATGTGGCAGAAGGAGGAGGAGTATGGGCAAGCTCATATATGTGGCTGTTCTCTGTCAGCTGGCCCCTCAACCCCTTCTGAAGGGCCTCAACAATAATTCCCTCATAGAGGAAGCATTGGCCCTCCTCCAATTTCATCAATCTTGTGGCTAGATAGCAGCCATAGGCCTCTTCAGCATCAGGGGGGCTTCTGAGGACATCAGCTTCCTTAATGAGACCCAGTGCTGCCTCCTCCGTGATCGTCCCCATCCTGGGCCTTTTTGTTTGAAGGCAGAGGGGAGGCACCTGGGATTGGGTGAGGCTCCTACTGGGCCCGCCCACCTCCTGGCTGACACTGAACCCGCCCACCTCCTGGCTGACACTGGGCACAGCCACCTCCTGGCTGTCACTGGGCACGACCACCTCCTGGCTGTCACTGGGCATGGCCTCCTCCTGCCTGCCACTTTCCAGACCCTCATCCTGGCTGAGCTCATCCTGTGTATAAAAAAGGGACATATAGTTTTAGTTTTTGCTTCATCAATCACACACAATTTTTAGCTCATGACTTGCAAATTGAATGTTAATAAAGAAAAAAGACTATCATTCTGACCCCAGCACAAACATTTTTTGCCACTACTGTCTATTGATATGTAAATCTCTTTGTTTTAAATCAGTAATTTGTTATCAATTATAACATCTAGTTAACATAATTAATATTAGGACAATAAATATGTCTAAAAATAATATACCTGGCTCCAGCTGGGTGCATCCACTTCTTCTAGGATGGAAGGCCCAGGTTGTTCCTCGTCAGCCTCTGCTGGGGTTGAGGGAAGGGTGGATGGAAGGCTGCAGGGAAGGGTAGAAAGTGATTCCCTGGCTTCAGTCTGGTCATCCAGAAAACGCAGTTTGTTGAATTACCACAGCCTGGGTACATTCGCTTGCGCTGCTGCTGCTCCGGATCTGAGTGATTTCTGGATCTTATTATACTCCTTCTTATACATGTTCCTCGAGATCCCAATTTTATTTTCCAAGAACTGGATGGTTGCATTGGGGACCCGAGTCTTCACAAATTCCAGAAGTTTCTCCAGCGTTGACCTCCTAGCTTGTTTATTATAATATAAGCTGTGTTTCACCTCCCACAAATTCCACAAAATCTCCCTGTACCTGTCTATGAAACTGGCCATGAATTCTGGGTCCTTAAAGTGATTCATATTTGCTGTAACACAATACACAAGACAAAAACACTAATGTCAGCCTAAACTCTCATAATCTTAACCCAATATAGGCCTCAATCTTGAAGCAGTATAGGCCACTGATGGGCCAAGTTAAAATGTTACCTTTGTTTAGGACGCTCGCCACTTCCGTTCCTTCTTCCTCCTCACACAGATCGTACGTACGACACATGCGTGTTGGCTTGATATACACTGCGCATGCGTGAAACTCTGCCCGCATCACCCACCCCTGATGTTCTTTCTAGTCTATTCCCCACCCCGTCTCTTTGGGCGTGCAGTAGGAGCGACATGGCGGAGAAAGAGCAGGTGTGTGTTAATTCCACTAATGAGGAGGAGGAAAGCCCGAAGCCAGAAACGACCCAATCCAGGAGGAGAAGATTTGAGCATACAAAAAAGCAGGGGAAACCCAACAGCAATTCATCAGAGAGGACAGGCCGGTGTAAGCTAAATATCTTTATTGATTATCAATAAAGATATTTAGCTTACACCGGCCTGTCCTCTCTGATGAATTGCTGTTGGGTTTCCCCTGCCTATTTGTATACTTGATTTCTAATTCAGAGGACTACCACCCCTTGAGGCTTTAACCTATTGTGTTAGCTACCTCAGGTTGAAGGTGTAAACAGATCTCCGAATCGGGTGGGCAGTATTTAAGCCGATTTTTCTATCCCGTTTTGATCTGTGCTAAATTGGATGAGCCATTGGTCCCCTTCCTTTCTTTTTGTCTCTATTGGAGAAGATTTGAGGCCTCAAATATGGCCTTTGTAGAGATGGTGGAGATGGTGGACATATTGAGGAGGAACGACTATGATGGGAAGCATGGACCGGACACCAACCCTAATGAGAGAAAGGCCAAGATCATGACTAAAGTTGTGAGAAGTCTGCACAGAAATTTTGGGGTACAACGATCCAAGGAGCAATTGAGGAAGCGCTGGTCAGACCAGAAACTGAGGGCGCAGGATCAGTATAGAAGAATCAAGAGAGTTCTTCTAAAAAGTAAGTAGTTGTCGTGTGTTCCTATTATTATTATTATTATACTTGCATGCTGCGCCATGTGCTTTTCTTTACTGTTGTAGTTTAAAATGGCAACTTTCATGTTCGTGGGCACAGTAATCGGTCGTCGGAAACATTGTTCGCTCATTAAATAAGATGTTTTGGGCAGATACAGGTTAAATAAACTTGGTCATGCCTATTTGTCTAAAAATAAGTTTTGTACATTGCTGTCTAGATGTGTTTGTAACTAGAATGAAATGCAAGCTTGATTCAGTGTAATGTAAGGAGAGGACACTCAGCAGCTGTTTACACATCCGGACTCAGGAGCACTAGTGTGGGACACAAGAACAAACTTTTTAAGGTGTCCCACACAGGTGCTAAAATGGATACTTGGGGTGTCTCCATGTGTGAAAATTGTCACAAAAAAGTAAGTATTCCAGCTTTGGTAAGGTAAAAAATCTTGGCTTCAGCTTGGAATTATGCCCAAAACAGACAATTGTACCCCACTTCCCAGCAATGTTTCATATTCCTATTTCTGGACTCAAATATCTGTGTGCTAATTATACCTTTTGTTTCATTCTCATAGGGGAGAAAAGACTCGGAGGACAACACTCAGAGGACACCGGGGACCCCACACCTCAGAAACAAGGGGAACTCAGAAAAACACCTAACCCCGAGGATCATGAGGAAGGAGAGGTGGAGGAAGTCGGTGAAATTGTCACCACAACAGGTGAGTGTCTGACACCCCAGCTTCAGGTAATATATGTATACCTGCATATTTATAATACATGTTTTTATTCTAATTTTTAGGTGATGTGCTGGTTGTTGAAGAGCAAGCTGAAAATTTCACAAGTGACAGTGCACAAAGGCTAATACAAGACATCATGGTGTGGAATGGTGAACTTGACATAAGGAAGAAACTCGATGTTATGGAACAACAAATGAAGAACATGGTTGATGTGTTGGGGAGAATCTGAATTTCTTCCATTTCTTACCAATTTCTTACCATTTTTTGGACTAAACCAAAACTTTTTTTGACATTTTAAAAGCCAAATTTTGAAGATGCACATGGTTTGTCAACATGTGCTATCTGCCATCAGGGGATATCAATGTACATTGTTAAGTGACTAGGCTAGGTGTGTATGGGCCCAGGATAGCATGCTGGAGAGGTTAGTGAAGGCAAATATGCATGAAGGACAAAAAAGGAGCATTATAAAAGATTACAGCATTCATGAGGACAAAGGGGATATTCACAGCATATTACAATATTACAATCAATACAAACATTACAATCAACAATTAAATACAATAGAATGTGATGTTAAAGGAGAAAACTTACCCTAATATTGTCCTTCTGCAGGACCTGAATAGAAGCAGAATAGGTCTCTGGGATAATGATCCCCAGAGCCTGGGGGGAGATGCCTGTCGAGAACTTGAGGTCCTGAAGACTTCTCCCAGTCGCCAAGTACCGCAACTTATCGACTAGCCTCTGCTCCGGAGTGATTGCTTGCCTCATGCAGGTATCTTGCCTGGTAATATAAGGGGTTAGCAAAGACAACAGACGGTGAAAAACGGGGTCCGTCATCCGGAGAAAGTTCCTGAAATCATCAGGATTATTCTCCTGGATCTCACAAAGCAAAGGCATATGAGAGAACTGGTCACGCTGGAGTAACCAATTCTTGGTCCATGAACTTCTCCCCACCCTGTTCATGGACTGGGCTTGGGTCAAATAATTAACCCCAACATCAAGCCCCCACACAGCATGAACTCTAATGCCCCGTACACACGGTCGGATTTTCCGATGGAAAATGTCCGATCGGAGCGTGTTGCCGGAAATTCCGACCGCGTGTGGGCTCCATCGGACATTTTCCATCGGATTTTCCGACACACAAAGTTTGAGAGCAGGAGATAAAATTTTCCGACAACAAAATCTGATCGCGTCAATTCCGACCGTGTGTGGCCTGTTCCGACGCACAAAGTGCCACGCATGCTCAGAAGAAATTTCGACACGGAAAAGCTCGGTCTGGTAAAATTAGCGTTCGCAATGGATACAGCACTTTTGTCACGGTGCACTGTTAAAAATGGTTTAATACAGCACACTCTCTTCTTCTTTATAATGTGACAAGAATTAAGTAGTTTTGCTGCTCATATTCACACACACTTTTCACAAACTTATTTTTTTGTTTTTTTCTTGGGATTCCCTTAATATATTGTTATTTGTCACATCTGACAGAATATTTTTTTTTTTTTTTGGCTTTAAAGCCATTTTTGGTTTAGATTTTATGTTTGTATTTTTTCCAAGGCTGATCTTTGTTTAATGTTATTTTTTTTTTTACTCCAGACTATTTTTGTGTGTGTTTTGTGTGTCAAGTTACCACAACACCATTGATATCTTTTAGTATTTAATCTCAAGGAGATTGTTTGTTGTTGGTGTCCCTTGTTAATTTCACATTGTATTTTTGATATGTACCTGAATCCTGACAAACAAACTGTCCTTTTTGAAGTAAAACACACATAGGCAAGTATAATTCAAAACAAAAATCCTTTATTAAGGGCTCAGAACCAAACAAAGAGGGAGACAACACTGGATAAACATGAGAAATTAGCGAAGCCTGGGACCCCCAGGGCAGACATCAATTCTTGAACATCAAAATTGGTGGCCTGTGGAGTACATATGTAAGGGAGGGCAGTCTGGTCCAGAAGTCCCAGAGATCCGGAAAGCAGCAGATGACATCTGTGTCCCCAGGCTGTGGTACCACAAGAGGCTGCATCTTTTGGCCGACCAGACTGGATCCAGGGTCCTCACTTTCTGGTCTTCCTTCCACGCTTCATCCCGGGCTGTGGCTGTGCTGTTGAAGATGTGGCAGGAGGAGGAGTAGGACCTGGAGGAGGAGGAGGATTGGGAGGACCTGGAGGAGAAGGAGGAGGAGGACCTGCAGGAGGAGGAGGAGGACCATCTGTGAGTTCGCAAAGGTGTGTCTGAGATGTAATTTGGCCCCTCATACCTTTATTAAGAGCCTCCAATATGAGCGACTCACACATGAGTTGTTGTCCCTCCTCCATCCTCTGCATTTTTGAGGCAATGATGGCAGTAATGTCCTCCTCCACGGTGTGTGGTGCTCCCAGGGCCTCTGTAGCCCTCCAAAATAGGCCTATGGCAGCCTCCTCTAGGGCACTCCTCCTCCTGCCACTTTCTCTTTCCAGGTGTTGGGGAGGGACCTGCAGATCAGGCAGCCGGCTCAGCCCGGCCACCTCCTGGCTGCGAATTCCCTGTGTATGAAAAAGGGACATGGTTTTAGTTTTTGCATCATCAATCACAATCATAAATTAGTACTCCAAACTAACATCTAGTTAACATCATTGATTGGACAACCTGAACTATTTAGAGGAATGCTATACCTGGCTCAAGCTGGGCTCCTCCACATGTTGTTGCCTGGAAGACCCAGGTTGGGCGTCAGAAGCCTCAGCTGGGGGGGAAGGAAGCGTGGAAGGAAGACTAGAGAGTGATGACATGGGTTCAGTCTGGCCTGCCAGAAAATGCAGCCTGTCATAGTACCACATCCTGGGGACATAGATGTCATCTGCTGCTCCGGATCTCTGCGAATCCTGGACTTTCTGGGGCTCCCTTACATAAGTGCTCCTCAGGCCACCAATTAAGATCTTCAAAAATGTGATGTCTGCCGTGGGGATCACCTGCTTCACAATTTCCAACAATTTATCCAGTGCTGCCTTCCTCTTTGTTTGGTTCTTGTAATGTGGGTTGTTGATCTTCCACAGACATGGCAGCTCCCTTAACATATTAATGAATAGTGACATGAAGTCATTATCTTTTATTAAGATATCCATGTTCACTGCAAGACACAACACAAGACAAAGCCTAATGTCAGACAAAACTCTCCTAATCTTGTTACAATATGGGCCTCAATCTAGAAGCAGTATAGGCACAAGTTTGGCTCTTACCTTCGTTCTTAGGATCGGCGCGTACAATGCTCCTTCGTCTGCTCACAGATCGTACATACTACGCACGCGTGTTACGCTTTATACACACTGCGCATGCGTGTCACTCCGCCTTCTTCTTTCTAGTCTATTCCCCGCCCCTTTTCATTCGGCGCAGTGGATGAAGAGCACATGGCGGAGTCAGAGCAGGTGTGTGCTAATTATAGCAACGAGGAGGAGGAGGAGGAGGAAAGCCGGGATCCGGACACGTCCCGATCCAGAAGGAGACGATTTAAGGCCACAAATATGTCCTTTGGGGAGATGTTGGAGATGGTGGACATCCTGAAGAAGGCCGACTATGACGGGAAGTATGGACCTTACCCCAACCCCAATATCAGAAAGGCCAAGATCATGGCGAAAGTGGTCAAAAGTCTGCACAGGAATTTCGGGGTACGACGATCGAAAGATCAGCTCAGGAAGCGGTGATCAGACCTCAAATTAAGAGAGCCCGAGCAGTACCGAAAGATCCGGAGAGTGCTGCAAAAAAGTAAGTAGTTGTGCTGTGTTCCTATTCTTTTTGTGTTTATTACGTTCGTGCTGCTCCATATGCTTATCTTAATTGTACAGTTTAAAATGTTAATTTTAATGTTCATGTTCGTATCCAACATTTTTTTTTCGCCCTCTAAAACACCATTGTTTAGGCCATATGCATTTGCCAACATTTTTTAGGGCCTACTTGGATGCAAAATATTTGGTTGTGTAGATGGGTTTGTTACTAGAATGAAATGCAAACTAGATTCTGTGTAAAGAGAGGACACTGAGCAGCTGTTTTCACATCTGGACACTGGAGCACTAGTGTGGGACACAAGAACACCATTTTTATTAGGGGGGGCACACAGGTGCTCTAGTGTATACTATAGGGGGGTCTCCATCTGTGAAGCTTGTACTAAACAGGTAAGTATTGCAGGTTGACAAAGGACAATAAAAAAGCGACATCTTGGAACTCTGCTAAAATTGACAATTGTACCCCACTTCCAAGCAATGTTTCCTATTTATAGTTCTGCCATCAAATATCTGTGTACTAATTATACCATTTTTGTTTTACATAGGGGAGAAAAGACTCGGAGGACACCCCTCATCCGAGGAGACCAGAGACCCCCCACCTGTGGAAGAAAGTGAAATACCCCCAACCCAAGTGGAGCAGGAGGAGGAAGAAGATGTGGTTGAAATTGGCACCACAACAGGTGAGTGTCTGCGACCACAGGCTCAGGTAAGAGATGGATGCTGGCAGATTTTTGATACCTGTTTTTGTTTGGTTTCTCTCTTTTTAGGTGATCGTGATGTTAGGGATCGAGATCCTTTCACATCAGAAAGTGCCCAGATGCTGATCGGGGAGATCATGGGGTGTAATTTAGAATTAGAAAACATCAAGACAAAAATCAATGATGTGATTAAAAAAAATAATAACATCATTGATGTTTTGGGGCGAATTTAATACCCCACAAAATCACTTTTGTTTTTGTGTGGTACAATGTTTAAAATTTTTTTGCAATGTTTCGAAAAGCCAAATTTGGAGGATGCACACAGTGTGCCAACATGTGCTATCTGCCATCACGGGAGATCAATGGATGCGTTTTGGGGGTGCAAACCCTTCCTCAATAATAAAGTAGCTGTGAGGAAGGGGTTGCACCACCAAAACACATCCCTTGATCCCCCGTGATGGCAGCTAGCACATGTTGACATTCGTAAATTGGTGTGCATCTTCCAAATTTGGCTTTTCAAGGGATGATTTGACCCCATCTGAACGCAATATCAAACACAGTTCCTAAATACTGATGTCTGATATTGCCTTCAAGTTTTACCATATGTGAACTTTGTAAGTTCAAGTTTTTTGTCTTTCTTGTTGGTTTTACACAGGCCTGTTTTATCGTAAATGGACATTTCTATTTTTGATAATGCCACCCCAAAAATTGTTATACAACAAACATGTTGGTTTGTTTTAAAAACCTATTCTAAATGCACATGTGATTGTTGCCAAACTTGGCAGCAAGAACAGAGGTGGGAGAGCCACCCTCCCATGTTTATGAAGGTGTCACATTGTTGCAGCCAGAACCCTCCTATGCTCTCCTCTTCTCCTGGTATGTGAGCGGGCCTCACCTTGATGACCTCACCTTTATTGGAAGATGTATAAATGTTGAAGATAAAGGTGGTAAACGGTGGAGTAGCCTGGTCTATTTGGAACGCACAGCTCATCCTAGAACCACTGAAGGGATCACTCAGAATTGTGGAACAGCAGCAGGACAGGAGTGAATAACACCCATCCCAAGACACCCACTCTATCGCTCGGTACCCCTGTGGGGGTGTTTGTTTCTGGTGAGTGGGGGAGCACTGGGGGGCGAGCACTTCAAGTCACCGTTTGAGGAATACGCACAGAAGTCACTGGTTTATGTTCCTAAGACTGAATAAACAGCACATATACTGAACTTTGCTTTTTACATCATATGGCTATAATAACTCTCCGGTTTTAGATGGATAGTATATTTTAAGAAGTCCATTATCACTTGCCAAGAAAAGTAATAGACTGTAAACAAATTTCTATGTACGATTTCTATGGTATTTAATATTCATTATATTTATTGCAAATCTCATTAGAGATCCTACCACTGATACACTGATCAATATCTCTGGGAGCGATATAACATTTGCACCGACATTTATTTCACATATGTTTTTCATTTAAAGGGAGGTCCCCTCCAACGGGCCATACTGTCACAATACTTTTGAACCCTGGGGTTAATTTTGACCTAATTTTATATTTTGTATAGAAACTGGGAACGTTAATAACTTCTGCACTGACACTCTAATTCACACATGTTTTTCACTCAATAAGAATTTTTTTCCTCTTGCAGGCGCCATATTGTCACAATACTTTTGAATTTTGGGGTTATTTTTGACTATACCAATTAATTTTTTGTAGTATTAATTTTCTCACATTATTTACCTAATTCCAAACCTGAGAGGCACTTTTAATATTGGGGTGATAGAAGTTTAATTTTGGATGAGATAGTACTTATTTATTTACTAATTTATTTATTATTATTTTTTGTTCTTCACATATATGGTCATTATTCTGGTTTAGACCATATTACGTCATTTAGTGGTGGAGCCCCTATATATTACAGCTTATTGAACACAGATTGTAGCTTATGACATTTATACCCACTTTGGATTAATTTATAAGATAGGGCAGCGCCATTTGTACTCCCACACTATCTATTATATCTTTGTAATTAGACCCCTTGGGGAACTAATTAGGGATAGGCAGCAGCTCTTACATTGTCCTAAGCGCGGATTCATCTATTTACAATCTGTATGAAGGACCTAAAAAATTAATTACACAAAAATCCAGCATGCATGAGGACAAAGGGGACATTCACAGCATATTACAATCATGGTAATTAGGGAATGAGGAAAGAAATACAATACAATATCAAACATTAAATACAATAAAATATGACATTAAAGGATAAAAATCTTACCTTCATATACTCCTTCTGCAGGACCTGTATGATGGCAGAACAGGTCTCCGGGATAATGATCCCCAGAGCCTGGGGGGAGATGCCTGTCGAGAACTTCAAGTCCTGCAGACTTCTCCCTGTCGCCAAATACCGCAGGGTAGCGACGAGCCTCTGCTCCGGAGTGATGGCTTGCCTCATGCAGGTATCCTGCCTGCTAATATAAGGGGTCAGCGAAGCCAACAAACGGTGAAATACGGGGTCCGTCATCCTGAGAAAGTTCCTGAAATCATCAGGATTATTCTCATGGATCTCACGGAGCAAAGGCATATGAGAGAACTGGTCACACTGGAGCAACCAATTCTTGGTCCATGAACTCCTCCCCACCCTGTTCATGGACTGGACTTGTGTCAAGGTCAGGACCCCAACACCAAGCCCCCGCACAGCACAAACTCTACGAGGAGTACGCATACGCAACATGGCTAGAAAACGGTCGGCTGCTCAGAACAAAGTAACAGAACGCACTGAAGAACAGCAAGGCCTGTGAAGAGCGACCTAAAAAACAGTAACGAACGCACAAGAACACAATGACTAAGTCACGCGGAACTTGCTTGCACGTACTGAAGAGCAGATACAAACCCACAAGCACAAACTGAACGGCAGAAAACGATCTGAAAACCACGAGTCTGAAAAAGCGCGAATCGTCTCTCACCAAACTTTTACTAATACGAGATTAGCAAAAGGAGCCCAAAGGGTGCCGCGCTTGGTTCTGAACTGGCCTTTTCTAGTCTCGTCGTACGTGCTTGACGTCACCGCGTTGTTGGCGATCGGAAATTCCGACAACTTTGTGCGACCGTGTGTACGCAAAACAAGTTTGAGCCAACATCCGTCGGAAAAAATCCTAGGATTTTGTTGTCGGAATGTCCGAACAAAGTCCGACCGTGTGTACGGGGCATAAGACGAGTACATACCCACAACATGGCTTCAAAATGGTCGGCTGGTCAGAACAAACTAATAGAACGCACCGAAGAACAGCAAGGCCAGTGAAGAGCGAGCTGAAAATCAGAAACGAGCGGACAAGAACACACTGAAAAAACAGATGCGAACTGTCTACACGCTCTGAAAAGCAAATACAAACCCACAAGCACAAACTGAAGAGCAGTAACAGACTGAAAAGCACGAAAGCTGAAAAGCGCAAATTGTCTCTCACCCAACGTCTACTAACACAAGATAAACACAAGATTAGCAGAAGGAGCCCAAAGGGTGGCGCGCTAGCTATTGCACTTCCTTTTTCTAGTCCCGTCGTACGTGTTGTACGTCCCCACGTTCTAGACGGTCGGACTTTGGTGTGACCATGTGTAGGCAAGACTGCTTAAGCGGAATTCCGTCGGAGAAACCTTCAGAGTTTATTCCTGACGGCAAAACCGCTCGTGTGTACGTGGCATTAGTATTCCTAGTTTGTTTTCTTCTTTTGCTAACGAATGCAGTTATGAATGAGTATCACAGAGTAATGTCTGCTATTCTGTAAAGTTACATGTATTGAACATTTACAGTTACAAATCAGTTATAAGTTTGTTTTTTTTATATGTTAATTTCATTTTTTATGTGACTATAAAGCAGTAATTATTTATGTTCATTCTTTAATCATACTACATTCTTATGCAGGTCTCAGCGTACTCAGCACAATGGCTTGGTGCTGTGCACTGATATCTACAAAGCCCTCAGGTTATGTGTTCAAATCCCAACCTACCACCCACCTAAGGTAGCTGTGTTGATTTTTACAGTGCACAAGCAAATTAAAATCAAATAACAAAAAATTGTAAACTAGCACCCTGCACATTAGCTAGTGTGTGATTTTTGAAATTCCACACCATAATGTTATTGAACCAAACTGATATGCTTTAGCCATTTTAAGCATATGCTGTTGAGTATTAATAGGCGATACCCTTGGTGGCATCTGAACCCATGGCTTGAGTCTCTCAAGGCAGGAGTGCAGACCACTAAGCTATTGAGCTGAGCACAGTCATACATAGAAAATGCATTTACTAGTGTTTGATTTTTTTAATCCTATACGATAATGTTTTGCATTTGAGGCATTAATATTATAGAAACAACCGTGCTTATGCTCATGCTGATGTGGCATTGGCTATTAGGCAGTCAACTATTGTTAGTGAAGACGGGAACGCTATTAAAGTCTATGGGACAGGAACATGAAAAATCCAAAGTCCTCATTTTAAAGGCTTATATGCAGGGGCGGGCTAGACCGGGGGCAGGGAGGCAATTTCCCCCAGGCTGCCCTGATGCCCCATAAAAAGGCCAGTGTACAAAGGCAGTATTTACACAGCCACCAGCCGCCGCTACACTGTACTATAAGTGCTGCAGAGTGGTACAAGTGTGCCGAGTGGGCCCCACCTTCTACATCCGGCCAGCACAGTCACTTCCCTGTCAGGCGGAGTGATGGAGTGATCTCCGCCTGATAGGAGCTTCTGAGTCCCAGCCTGGCATGACATAATTCAAAGGCCAGGAGGCGGGATGAAAAGGGAGAAGGGAGAGCTGCAGCTGCTGCCGATGAGACCCACGAGGAGCCAGTGAACCAGTGAGTGAGCAGAGGCAAATAGCATAAGCTAAGGTACTGTTGTTCAACTGGCTGAAATGGTTAACTTTGTTTTGTTTTTTGTTTGGGGAGGGAGGTGTTGATTAATTTACAATGCTATTTGTAATATGCAGCATGGCAGAGGTTAATGTACCGCCACTGAACACATTAGTGACCAGTGGCAATTAATGAACCCCTTTTTGCTGCATTAGTGGCTGTGGCACCATCAGTGTTAATTAACCCCTTTATGCTCCAGCATACATGGGTTCATAAACACTGCCACTGGTGCCACTGCCACTAATGTATCAGTGATCAGTTGCAGTACATTAACCCCCTCTATGCTGCATATTACAAATAGCATTGTAAATCAACCACATCAGCTCCGGAAGATTTACCCCTTTTCATGACCAGACCATTTTTTGCGATACAGCACTGCATTATTTTAACTGACAATTGCGCGGTCGTGGTGGTATTTGGTCACCTCTGATCAACATGGGGACAAGGTGCTTTGGGGGGCCGCTACCCCAAAGCACCCTCCCAATGTTGAGGGCATGTGGCCTGGTATGGTCCAGGGGGGGTGCTGTCTCGTCCCCTCCTCTTTTTCTGTGGCCTGCCAGGTTGCATACTCGTATAAGGGTCTGGTATGGATTTTTAGGGGGACCCCCACGCCATTTAAAAAAAAAAAATTCCCCTTAAACTCCATACCAGACCTGAAGGGTCTGGTATGGATTTTGAGGGGGACCTCCACGCCATTTTTTTAAAATTTTGGCATAGGGATCCCCTTAATATCCATACCAGACCTGAAGGGCCTGGTATGGAATTTGGGGGGACCCCCATGCATATTTTTTTTAATTTGGTTCGGGGTTCCCCTGTGGGGGAATCCCATGCTGTTTTTATCAATGAACTCTTATGTGTATTGCCGGACCAACAATTCATTATAGCCGTGAGTAGTTTTACATTACTTTTTTTCCTTTAGAAATATCATTTAGCTGTCAGACTGTTCTAAACACAGGAAACTGCGCCACTTTACAGACATACTATAGACACCCCCCAGGTACAAAATTTAAAGGAATATTACACTTTTATTGTTTCACTTCAAGCCTTATTAAAATCACTGCTCCCGAAAAAACGTCTGTTTTTAAAACTTGTTTTTGCGTTGATACATGTCCCCTGGGGCAGGACCCAGGTCCCCAAACACTTTTTATGACAATAACTTAAGGTTAGCACTTTTGATTTCTCCCATAGACTTTTAAAGGGTGTTCCGCGGCTTTCAAATTTGCCGCAAACACCCCAAATTGTTCGCTATTTGGCGAACGGGCGAACAGCCAATGTTCAAGTCAAACTCATGTCCGACCCAAACATAAAGCCCATCTCTACCTTCATGTACTTTATGTCCCACTCAGGGTCCCCTGTATACCATGGGAAAGCTTTCTTATCTCCCAGAGTCCCCTGACCATATCCATATGGAATTGTTTAATGAATGACTTGCTTTTAATGGTAAGAATCGTACTTTTATACAAATTATGGACAAAGAATATTGCACAACTTAAAGAGAATGGAGGGAGGGAGGACAGAGTTCATCACATGACACATAATTCCTATACAAACATATAGTATCTCAGACATAGTCTAAACTAGCATTTTAGCTGATGGCTGATATTATATAAAAACATAATTTAAACTATTTAATGCTGATGTTCTGACTTTGTCTGAAGACATCATTTCAAAACCAGTTCTTACCAGACCTTATCTATCCTGTGGTCATCGTGACAAACAAGACCCTAAAATAAAGATATTTCTCTGTCAGCTATTTTAAAGTTTTAGTCATGTTAACTCTTTTTCCTCCTTCATTTGTGTAAGCTGTGATTTTTTTTTTTATTGATGTAAACACAGCAGACATATATTTTGTTATGCACAGATATATCCAGTCACAGACTGGTTTGCACACGGTTTTGCACACTGTTTTGGCTTTATATTTCATGTATATAGTGCTGCAATTTTGCTGTACACCAAGTGCATTAGATCCCACCAAGAAGGAAATGAAATAATCCTTCTTCCTGGAAGGATTTTAAAAAGCAATGCACTTAAAGTGTTACTAAACCCACAACAGTAAAATCAGTCTGTATATGCAGTAAAGCATGCTTGTTATACTTACTGTGGAACCTAAGGGGTTAAACCTGCACATTGTGTAAAAAGGCTGTTTGATCCTGTCTTCTCTGATCCTCCCCTTCCTCCACAGACTCCAATCCATCTTCTGTTAGTACAGGGGCACTCTGTATATGCTCAGTTTTCTGTGTATTGCTAGAGAGTTTTTTTTTTTTTGGGAGGGTGCATGTGATCGGCACAGGATCAATCAACACTGTCCAGACAGAGGGTCAGAAGTCATGCAGCCTCATTGGACAGTCTAAGAAGAATAAATAATCATCCTACAAGCTTTAACCAGCGCTCGGCCGGACACTGATAAAAGTCACAAGACTGCTATATACTGCTAATGAGAAAAGGTATTTAGCAGTTTATATTTACCAAAATAATTACATTTCCATGTTCTGTGTATGGTGGGAGACCAGATATAGTGAATGCAGGGTCCTGGGTTAAGTAACACTTTAAGTGGGCCACAAAGTGTACCCTGCCTACACACCATTGTGATGGGTAGCTTTTCATAAAGACACACAGGTGGCCCAAACAAAAAGCTCTGGTACTTAGGTCTCCCAAGGCAATCTATAGAAAGCCAGATATGGCATACAAGCAGCTGGAGGCTTCTTCTATAAGAAATAAATGACAATCTTATATATTTTTTTTGTAAAACAGGTTTGGTAAAACTGTTGTAAAGGAAGTACAGGGAGCTGTCATTGTTGAACCAGTGACTATTATGCAAAACTGTGTGAGAAAGGACAAGTGTCCCGGTTCACATACAAGTTTCCAAGTGTTTGGCCTACACTTCTGAAGCAAAAGGATTAGCATAACAGCATAAGCATTTTTATAAGCAGAGCCCAGTAATAGCATCAATGTTTTCCTTCTAACAGGTTTCCTTTAAAATCACCTTTAAGCAAACAACAATATGTCGAAATGATTACTGGAGTTGAAAGAACCAGACTGGTGTTTCAAGAGGATAGGCCCTCCCTCCCAAAAAAGCTAAAAGATCCCCCTCACCAGACACCAGGGGTATTTGGCTCTTCCGCACCTTCTGTACCCCAAAACATAGGTCTTGGTATCTTCAATTAGTAAGCAATGCACATTGATTCGCAACATAAAGCACTATAAAAATGTAATTGGGCCCTAAATGAAAATTGATTAATGTCTTCTATCTTCTCCCATTCTGCCCCTGGCTATTCTCTTCATAGAAAACCTTTACGTTTACAGGTGATTCTTAACAGAACGGACCTCTTATTGTTCATGATTGAACATACTGTACATGCTGTGAACATCATCCTTATATTTGCCTACAGGAATAGATAGAAATCATTGAAGTTTTCCAATTAAAATCCAACAGTAAAAAATATAGTGTATCTCCTACAACCCAGCTATCTAATAAATCAACAGTTTTGAAAAAATAAATGAACAAGTGATAAATGAAGATATTAAGACTAACGATGCACTTTCTGGTCATTCCTTAGTGTGTTGCAGAGATTCCCAGTCTGGAGAGAGCTGCAGTTCCTCTACAGCAGGATCGTATCCTTCTATGACTGATAGTTAATACTGCTTTTTGTATGTTTTATGTTTAGCTTTTAAAGATTTAATGGTAAACAGATAATATAAAGACCATAACATTTTAAATTAGGTTGTACAAATAATTGAAAGTTATGTTAAACCTTTTTTGAAATGAGAAGTATGGGAATTTTTTTTTATTTTTTGATCATACTTACCTAGATGGATGCAGCATCGGTCCAACACTGAATCTGTCCCCTGCTGGCTCTAAGGCTGAGAACTGAGTGATCAAGCACCGCTGATTGCTCGGTTCTCAGAGCTCTTGCTGAGAGGCTGAGCCGGGTGCCAGTCAAGGCATGCGGGCAGATCCTGACCATATTGTCACGATCTTGCCCCAGCCTGGACCGGCTCTGTGACATCAGCCAATAGCAGACTTCAGCCCACTGTCAGCTGAAAATGGGTCACAGGAGTGCTGCACAAACTGCACTCCTGTGATCCACAGGAGAAATACAGCCAAGAAAGCTTTAGCTGTACTTCTCCTTTAAGCATTTTCAACAGCTGATTTCATGACTTACTGAGTAGGCCGCTTCTTTATCTTTCAATCTATGCCTATGCTCCTATATTATCTGGTATCGTGATCACTGCCTCAGGTTTCCTGTTTTAAGGCCACTCCTTTCTCTTGCAGTGCAGTGCCCCCACATTGCATGCAGGGACTAGAGTTGTGTCTTCCTACACAGTGTGCAATAATGGAAACACACATCCCCATAGCCTAATATAGCAAAGTACCCCTTGTTCCTTCCTCCTAACTTTTCCAAGCTAAGAGACTGGAGACACCACTGTCCACTGTTAACTTATTTCTGTGAAGACCGGAAGTTCAAGGAAGCAGTACTGAGAGAGCAGGAACCAGCAGTGTTGAAAGTTGTAAACTACAAGTGCTGAGGTAAGAATTTTAAAGTATAACTAAAGGCAAAACTTTTTTGTTTTGTTTTGGATAGAGTGGAGAAGGATTAAAACACCTGTCAGTTTTACATTGCTGTCTGTGCCCCTGTTAGGGCAATTCACCCTCATTATTTGTCTTTTTTACTGTTAGCACTGAGAGTGAAAATGAAAGACAATCCCAAATTTTGGGTTGTCCCCATAATAGTAATAGAAGGGAAATGGGGACACTGGTGCTGGTGACCTTGATGGCAACAAACGATTCCCTCACTCAGGAGTTATTTCTTCACGCTTTTTGTTTTGGCTATGGGACAGAAAGTGACAGGATATCTCCCCAATGGGACACCGATGACCAAAAAAACCTTACAAAGGTCATAACCCTCCCTTAAGCTTGGCATACATTATACAATTTTCTTGTACAATTTTTCTTTAGAGTTACCAAAACCACATAATATGAGGTCAAACTTAAACACTTTCAGTTTGTATGCAATCAGGCAGGCCCTTGTGCTACATAGTTGAATGTAAATCTAAAGGAAATTTAATAAGAAAATTGTATAATGTATGGCCAGCCTTACTCTAAAATGAGCATAAAAAATTCCTTTAGTTCTACTTTAACAAATAGTTTACTGGGGGGTGTTTATTTTTATGTGCTCAACGTGTTAAGCTAAAAAACGCTGAGGGTTTAATACTACTTGACATAACAGATTTTCCAACTATAAAAATCAGTGACAGCACAGTTCAAAGAAAGTCATATCTCTAATGTGCCTGAAAATAGAACATATATTGTATATATTAAATTAAACTTAATGCCTGCTAAGCAAACATCAAATGACATTAAAAAACAAAGAAAATACAAAGCTGTCAATGAAACAGCTTTGCGATTGATGACTTTACTATTGAAGTTAAAGTGTATTTATTCTTGCTTTCCTATACAGCACCAATCAGAAGGGAGAGACATTTCTCAGAAGATTCTGTATGAAGCATGAATGGTGCATGATGAGATGAAAGTGAACTGCAGCTGTAGGATGAACAGCACAGCAGGCATGTAAGGAATCCAACTTTTATGTAGCAGTTCTATGCTTGTATGAGGACATCCATAATATATTCTCCCTACAGAAAGGACGACACAGAGCCTGAAAATCATTTATTGTCATACTGTTTTCTTAATGTTCTGTCTGAAACTGTCAGGGGCTAAGCAGACAATGCTTTAACATTGTTTCCTATGCTGTCATACTAAGCATTTGTATTGGCACGCATTTTCCATAGATCATTGCCTGATGTTCATTTACCTATAAATATTACTCCAGTGAATCCCTTCTAATACTTCACCAGTTGTGCAAAACGCAGCATGTGGATGAGGATCAATAATTTAAAACAGTACTGTATTTGTATATAATACGTATATAACGTGTATTATATTTTTTATATTATATATATATATATATATATATATATATATATATATATATATATACAGTATTTACATTTTAACTAGTTCCTGTCCACTCTATAGCTGAATGACAGCTCCAGTTCTGGGAGGACGTCCATGGATGGGCATCGGGCGCGCTCTGTAACCGCTGTGTCCTTTGGACGCAGCGGATCACAGATCACGGTAAAGGGCCAATCACAGCGGCCCTTTACCATGATAGCAGCTGTGTTCAATCACAGCTGGTCCCATGTAAACAGACTTGCTGGTTAGAGGCACTCCTTTCCACAAATGCTATCTCTGTGTGAGGAAAGGAGAGCCCATAACCGGCAAGTCTGACAGGGCACAGTAAGTACATTGCTTACCCTGATAATCAGGGCACTGATCAACAGTGCAGCCCCACCAATGCCAATCAGTGCCCATCAGTGTTGCCTCATCAGTGCCCATCAGTGCAACCTCATCAGTTCAATCAGTGCCGCCTCATCAGTGCCCGTCAGTGCAGCCTCATTAGTGCCCATCAGTGCAGCCTCATCAGTGCACATCAGTGCAAAAGAAAAATTACTTGTCTGCAAAATTTTATAACAGAAACTCTGAAAAACTTATTTTTTTCAAACCTTTTGATATGTTTTCATTTGTTTAACAAAAAATAAAAAAAACAGTGGTGATTAAATACCACCAAAAAAAGCTCTATCTGTCGCAAAAAAAATGATAAAAATTTCATATGGGTACAGCGTTGCATGACTGCGAAATTGTCATTCAAAGTGCGACAGCGATAAAAACTGAAAATTGACCTGGGCAAAAAGGGGGTGAAAGTGCCTGGTATTGAAGTGGTTAATTAAAAAAAAAAAATATATATATATATATATATATATACACAGGTATATATTATGACATTATGAAAGGCGAGGCGATTGATGAATGTTATGTTTCACCTCGCATGTGTTCATTTGCTGAGATCTATTTGGAATCCGGGTTTTACCAGCCACCCTGGCAGGGTTGGTTCCGGACCAGATTTTGAGTGCACGTCTAATAGTTGTCCTGTGGACAGATTCTCCCACCTAAGCTATTGATCTCTACAGCTCCTCCAGAGTTACCATGGGCCTTTTGGCTGCTTCTCTGATGAATGCTTTCCTTGCCTGTCAGTTTAGGTGGACGGCCATGTCTTGGTAGGTTTTCAGTTGTGCCATACTCTTTCCATTTTCGGATGATGGATTGAACAGTGCTCCATGAGGTGTTCAAAGCTTTGGATATTTTTTTTATAGCCTAACCCTGCTTTAAACTTCTCCACAACTTTATCCCCGACCTGTCTGGTGTGTTCCTTGGCCTTCATGATGCTGTTTGTTCATTAAGGTTCTCTATCAAACCTCTGAGGGCTTCACAGAACAGCTGTATTTATACTGAGATTAAATTACACACAGGTGGACTCTATTTACTAATTAGATGACTTCTGAAGGCAATTGGTTCCACTAGATTGTAGTTAGTGGTGTCAGAGTAAAGGGGGCTGAATACAAATGCACGCCACACTTTTCAGATATTTATTTGTAAAAAAATTTGAAAACCATTTATCATTCTCCTTCCACTTCACAATTATGTGCCACTTTGTGTTGGTCTATCACATAAAATCCCAATGACATACATTTACTCTTTTGGTTGTAACATGCCAAAATGTGGAAAATTTCAAGGGGTACGAATACTTTTTCAAGGCACTATATGTGTGTGTGTATATATGTATATATATAGATATATATATATAGATATATATATATCTATATATATATATCTATATATAGAGAGAGAGAGAGAGAGAGTTTATTCTATAAAAAATATAGAAAAAAATATCAAAATGATTTGTTTATTCCAGCCAACATCACTTTCCCTGACATACATGTCTCACAGTACCAAAATCTTCTCAATATGAGGCATTGTACCTCTGCCTTTACCAGATACCTTTCGTCTTTTACATTTAAACCCTGGTAACAATTTAAATTGCTTGAATATAGATTCAGAAGCAAAACAAATTGGAGTATTTAAGGGATATGCGGAGTAGTTTGTATTACATATCAGCCTACACATATGCCACATCATTAGGGGAAGCCCGTACTTAATGTAATTTTATTTCCTGTCTCTTAACTCTTTAGATGATCAAATATCAATTTCAAGGCATGAAAGGGCATTCTGCTTATGTCACTGTTTCAGAGACTTGATCCACATTAAATCACTTTCCTTCAAGAGGGAATTATGTTAGCAAGCAATCACCATACATACAGTAAATTCCTAAATATACAATTTCTTGTAATTCTCATCATCTGTTTCAACTAGATAGTATATTCCACAAAGGTTTCACAACCTCTGTCATTGAAGCAGAAAGCTAACTTTTTACAATTTTAAGCTGTTAATTCTATGGATTTATGATGAGTGAAACTAAATAGTTGTATCAACTTGAACAAATGTGATACAGTTGGGTATTCCTGAAAAGATGTAAGCTGTCTAGTCTGCTATGTCCAGTGCTAAAACATGACATTTCATTAACTCTGACCCCCCCCCCCCCCTCCGATTCGGTGATTTGGTTCGCACCAGAACTTGTGAGCAGGCAAAAATTTGTGCGAACACTGTTAAAGTCTATGGGATATGAACATGAAAAATCTAAAGTACTCGTTTTAAAGGCTTATATGCAAGTTATTGCCATAAAAAGTGTTTGGGGACCTGGGTATCAATGCAAAAAAAAAAGTTTTTAAAACTGCCGTTTTTTCAGGAGCAGTGATTTTAATAATGCTTAAAGTGAAACAATGAAATATTCCTTTAAATATCGTGTCTGGGGGGCGGGGGTGTCCTTAGTCTGCCTATAAAGTAGCGCATCTTTCCTGTGTTTCTAACAGTACCATAGCAAAATTACATTTCTAAAGGAAAAAATGACATTTAAAACGCTTGCTCGCGGCTGTAATGTGTGTCGGATCCCGGCAATGAAGATAAAAATCATTGAAAAAAAATGTCATGGGCCCCCCCCCAGACCATTACTAGGCTCTTTGGGTCTGGTATGAATATTAAGGGGAACCCCGCACCAAAATCTAAAAAAAAATTTCGTGGGGGTCCCCCAAAATCCATACCAGGCCCTTCAGGTCTGGTATGGCTATTAAGGGGAACCCTGTGTCATTTTTTTTTTAAATGGCATGGGGTCACCCCCAAAATCCATACCAGGCCCTTATCTGAGCACGCAACCTAGCAGGTCGCAGAAAAAGGAGGGAGGAGAGAGCGCCCCCCCCCTACTGAACCGTACCAGGCCACATGCCTTCAACATAAGGAGGGTGTTTTGGGGTCCCCCCAAAACACCTTGTCCCCATGTTGATGGGGACAAGGGCCTCTTGCCCACAACCCTTGCCCGGTGGTTGTGGGGGTCTGCGGGTGGGGGCTTATCGGAATCTGAAAGTCCCCTTTAACAAGGGGACCCCCAGATTCCGCCCCCCCCATGTGTATGGGTATCGGGCACATTGTACCCCTACACATTCACCAAAAAATGTGTAAAAAAAGTAAAAATGACATGAGACAGTTTGGGACAAGTCCTTTATTAAAAAATAAAAAAATAAAAATGTCTTACGATGTCCATTCATCTTCGATCACAGCGCCGACGACACTTCTGATGTCATGTGATGTCATGTAATGTCAGGGGGGCGAGGTCACCCGTTTATGTCACTGGGTGGTCCCTCCCTCAGCTATATAACAGATGTCAATGCAAAAAGCCTGCAGTTGGCAGGAGCCTCCCATCGAGGTGGGGTTTTTCCAGTTTGTTTTTGGGCTGTCTGCGCTGTGATTGAAGATGGATGACGTGGGACATTTTTTTTTTGTTTGACAATTGTTTGACAATTGTCCCAAACTGTCTACTGTCATTTTTACTTTTTTTACACTTTTTTTGGTGAATGTGTAGGGGTACAATGAAACTGATACCCATTCACATGGGGGGGCGGGATCTGGGGGTCCCCTTGGTAAAGGGGGTTTCCAGATTCCAGCTGTCTAGTCTGCTATGTCCAAAGAGCCCCCCGCCTGCAGACCCCAACAACTACTGGGCAAGGGTTGTGGGGAAGAGGCCCTTGTCCCAATCAAGACCCTCCCCATGTTGAGAGCATGTGGCCTGGTACGGTTCAGGAAGGGGGGGCACTCTCTCGCCCCGCCTTTTTCTGCGGCCTGCTAGGTTGCATGCTCGGATAAGGGTCTGGTATGGATTTTTGGGGGGACTCCCACTCCATTTTTTTTAACACCGGTGTGGTGTTCCCCTTTATATCCATACCAGTCCTGAAGGACCTGGTATAGATTTTAAGGGGGCCCCCACTCCATTTTTTAAAAATTTTGGTGCAGGGTTCCCCTTAATATCCATACCAGACCCAAAGGACCTGGTAATGGACTGGGGGGGAACCCATGCCGTTCACATCAATGCATTTTTGTGCCTCTGCATTTTTGGAAAGGGCGTTTTGCATGTAAAAGACTTCAACGAACCCGCATCCAAAACGCAAGTACCGCGTTTTACCGTGATTTGACGCGATTTTGCCGCAAATTGCGTTTTGCAAAAAAATTGCCAGCAAAAAAATTGTTAAAAAAGACAGCGTAGGGTCCTCCCCAGGTCCATACCAGGCCCTTGGGTCTAGTATGGATTTGGAGGGGACCCCCATGCCAAAATGTAAAAAAAAAGGGCTCGGGGTCCCCCCTCAAAATCCATACCAGACCCTTATCCGAGAATGCAGCCAGGCTGGTCAGGAAAGGAGGGGACGAGCGAGCCCCCCCTCCTGAACCATACCAGGCCACATGCCCTCAACATGGGGGAGTGGGTACTTTGGGGCAGGGGGGCTCTGCCCCCCACCCCAAAGCACCTTGCCCCCATGTTGATTGGGACAAGGGCCTCTTCCTGACAATCCTTGCTAGGTCGTTGTTGGGGTCTGCGGGCGGGGGGCTTATCGGAATCTGGAAGCCCCCTTTAACAAGGGAGCCCACAGATCCCGGCCCTATGTGAATGAGTATGGGGTACATTGTACCCCTACCCATTCATCACAAAAAAGTAGTGTAGTGTGAAAAAATACAGTAGACAGTTTTTGACAAGTCTCTTATTAAAAATATCTTCTTCCCCACTTCTTCATCTGGTCTTCATCCGTCTTCTCCTTTCCCCCTTCTACCTCCTCCACCAACCCTCCTCCGATGCTGCATCCTGCTGATCTGTCCGTGCCGATGTCAAGCATTTCTTAGATAACAATGGGGGCATGACCACAGGATGATGTCACCTGGAGGCCCCTCCCCCTTGTGATGCCACAAACCCATTATGCCCTGGTCGGTGATGTCACAAGGGGGTGGGGCCTCCGGAAAACAGGAGGGTCGGCGGCAGAGGAAGAAGAACACCGGACAAAGAAGACATGAGAAAGAAGTACAGTGGAAGATGGATGAAGATCGGAGGAAGAAGCAGGGAAGAAGAAGATATTTTTAATAAAAGACTTGTCAAAAACTGTCTATTGTATTTTTTCAAACTACACTACTTTCTTTGGTGAATAGGTAGGGGTACAATGTACAATGTACCCCATATTCATTCACATAGGGGGGAGGTACCGGGATCTGGGGCCCCCCCCTGTTAACCACTTTACGACCGCCGCACGACGATATACGTCGGCAGAGCGGCACGGGCAGGAAAAAAGGGCATACATTTACGTCCTTGCCTTCCCGCGGGTGGGGGGTCCGATCGGACCCCCCCCCGGTGCCAGCGGCAGTCACCTTTGGTCTGGCAGCGATCAGAGATGATCCGATCGTGGCCCCCCGTCGCGATCACTCCCTGCCAATGAGATTCTTCCCCTGCCTCTGTGTAGTACACAGAGGCAGGGGATGTGATGTCATCTCTCCTCGGCTCGGCAGTTTCCGTTCCGGCGCCGAGGAGAGAAGACTGAAATGTGAGTGCACCAAACACACACACACAGTAGAACATGCCAGGCACACATTACACCCCCCTTTACCCCCCGATCACCCCCCCCCCCCCCGTCACACTGACACCAAGCAGTTTTTTTTTTTCTGATTAATGCATGGTGTCAGTTTGTGACAGTTACTGTGTTAGGGCAGTTAGTATTAGCCCCCTTTAGGTCTAGGGTACCCCCCTAACCCCCCCTGATAAAGTTTTAACCCCTTGATCACCCCCGTCACCAGTGTCGCTAAGCGATCATTTTTCTGATCGCTGTATTAGTGTCACTGGTGACGCTAGTTAGGGACGTAAATATTTAGGTTCGCCGTCAGCGTTTTATAGCGACAGGGACCCCCATATACTACCTAATAAAGGTTTTAACCCCTTGATTGCCCCCTAGTTAACCCTTTCACCACTGATCACCGTATAACTGTTATGGGTGACGCTGGTTAGTTTGTTTATTTTTTATAGTGTCAGGGCACCCGCCGTTTATTACCGAATAAAGGTTTAGCCCCCTGATCGCCCGGCGGTGATATGCGTCGCCCCAGGCAGCGTCAGATTAGCGCCAGTACCGTTAACACCCATGCACGCACCGTACACCTCCCTTAGTGGTATAGTATCTGAACGGATCAATATCTTATCCGATCAGATCTATACTAGTGTCCCCAGCGGTTTAGGGTTCCCAAAAACGCAGTGTTAGTGGGATCAGCCCAGATACCTGCTAGCACCTGCGTTTTGCCCCTCTGCCCGGCCCAGCCCAGCCCACCCAAGTGCAGTATCGATCGATCACTGTCACTTACAAAACACTAAACGCATAACTGCAGCGTTCACAGAGTCAGGCCTGATCCCTGCGATCGCTAACAGTTTTTTTGGTAGCATTTTGATGAACTGGCAAGCACCAGTGGCCTGGTACACCCCGTTCGTAGTCAAACCAGCACTGCAGTAACACTTGGTGACGTGGTGAGTCCCATAAGTGCAGTTCAAACTGGTGAGGTGGCAAGCACAAGTAGTGTCCCGCTGCCACCAAGTAGAAGACAAACACAGGCCCGTCGTGCCCATAGTGCCCTTCCTGCTGCATTTGCCAATCCTAATTGGGAACCCACCACTTCTGCAGCGCCCGTACTTCCCCCATTCACATCCCCAACCAAATGCAGTCGGCTGCATGAGAGGCATTTTCTTTATGTCCTCCCAAGTACCCCTACCCAATGAACCCCCCCAAAAAAGATGTCGTGTCTGCAGCAAGCGCGGATATAGGCGTGACACCCGCTATTATTGTCCCTCCTGTCCTGACAATCCTGGTCTTTGCATTGGTGAATGTTTTGAACGCTACCATTCACTAGTTGAGTATTAGCGTAGGGTACAGCATTGCACAGACTAGGCACACTTTCACAGGGTCTCCCAAGATGCCATCGCATTTTGAGAGACCCGAACCTGGAACCGGTTACAGTTATAAAAGTTAGTTACAAAAAAAAGTGTAAAAAAAAAAAATATATATAAAATAAAAAAAAATAGTTGTCGTTTTATTGTTCTCTCTCTCTCTATTCTCTCTCTATTGTTCTGCTCTTTTTTACTGTATTCTATTCTGCAATGTTTTATTGTTATTATGTTTCATCATGTTTGCTTTTCAGGTATGCAATTTTTTATACTTTACCGTTTACTGTGTTTTATTGTTAACCATTTTTTTGTCTTCGGGTACGCCATTCACGACTTTGAGTGGTTATACCAGAATGATGCCTGCAGGTTTAGGTATCATCTTGGTATCATTCTTTTCAGCCAGCGGTCGGCTTTCATGCAAAAGCAATCCTAGCGGCTAATTAGCCTCTAGACTGCTTTTACAAGCAGTGGGAGGGAATGCCCCCCCCCCACACCATCTTCCGTGTTTTTCTCTGGCTCTCCTGTCTCAACAGGGAACCTGAGAATGTAGCCGGTGATTCAGCCAGCTGACCATAGAGCTGATCAGAGACCAGAGTGGCTCCAAACATCTCTATGGCCTAAGAAACCGGAAGCTACGAGCATTTCATGACTTAGATTTCGCCGGATGTAAATAGCACCATTGGGAAATTGGGAAAGCATTTTATCACACCAATCTTGGTGTGGTCAGATGCTTTGAGGGCAGAGGAGATATCTAGGGTCTAATAGACCCCAATTTTTTCAAAAAAGAGTACCTGTCACTACCTATTGCTATCATAGGGGATATTTACATTCCCTGAGATAACAATAAAAATGATTAAAAAAAAAAAAAAAAATGAAAGGAAGAGTTTAAAAATAAGATAATAAAGCAAAAAAATAATAAAGAAAAAAAAAAAAAAAGCACCGCTGTCCCCCCCTGCTCTCACGCAAAGGCGAACGTAAGCGTCGGTCTGGCGTCAAATGTAAACAGCAATTGCACCATGCATGTGAGGTGTCATGCTGTGTAAAAAAATTTAAATCACCGTAATTACCTTTTTTTTTCTAATCTTCTTAGCACTTCCTGGTTTTCCTCCCATGGGAGTAGGTGTGTTTCTAGCCTCTCCAAGACCTCCCACAGTCCCCTGGGAGCTAGTCTCAGGCTTCCCAGCATGCATTGTGCAACAGCGTCATCACAACATCTCGGTGAATGCTGGGAGCACAGCATTCACCGCATCCAGGAAATACATGCTTGTGGGCTTCAAATGCCCACAATGAAGATGGAAACCGCCTGCAGTGAATAATATAAGTTATTCTTTACAACGAAATCGGACACAGACAGACTTATTACACAGAACATGTGAGTAGATAATCATGAGAAGAAAAGTTTGTGAATGAACTCCAAAAAAAAAAAAAAGATAGATAGGTGGACCCCCGATTTAAATCCAAAGTGGTAACCTGTAAAGGCTTTTAAAGGCTTTTAAAAATGTATTTAGTTTGTCGCCACTGCACGTTTGTGCGCCATTTTAAAGCATGTCATGTTTGGTATCCATGTACTCGGCCTAAGATCATCTTTTTTATTTCATCAAACATTTGGGCAATATAGTGTGTTTTAGTGCATTAAAATTTAAAAAAGTGTGTGTGAAAAAAAAAAAAATGAACCACCCACCATTTTAATCTGCATTTGCTTTAAAAAAATATATAATGTTTGGGGGTTCAAAGTAATTTTCTTGCAAAAAAAATTAATTTTTTCATGTAAACAAAAAGTGTCAGAAAGGGCTTTGTCTTCAAGTGGTTAGAAGAGTGGGTGATGTGTGACATAAGCTTCTAAATGTTGTGCATAAAATGCCAGGACAGTTCAAAACCCTCCCAAATGACCCTATTTTGGAAAGTAGACACCCCAAGCTATTTGCTGAGAGTCATGTCGAGTCCATGGAATATTTTATATTGTGACACATGTTGCGGGAAAGAGACAAATTTTTTTTTTTTTTGCACAAAGTTGTCACTAAATGATATATTGCTCAAACATGCCATGGCAATATGTGAAATTATACCCCAAAATACATTCTGTTGCTTCTCCTGAGTACGGGGATACCACATGTGTGAGACTTTTTGGGAGCCTAGCCGCGTACGGGACCCTGAAAACCAAGCACCGCCTTCAGGCTTTCTAAGGGCGTAAATTTTTTATTTCACTCTTCACTGCCTATCACAGTTTCGGAGGCCATGGAATGCCCAGGTGGCACAAAACCCCCCCAAATGACCCCATTTTGGAAAGTAGACACCCCAAGCTATTTGCTGAGAGGTATAGTGAGTATTTTGCAGACCTCACTTTTTGTCACAAAGTTTTGAAAATTGAAAAAAGAAAAAAAAAATGTTTTTTCTTGTCTTTCTTCATTTTCAAAAACAAATGAGAGCTGCAAAATACTCACCATTCCTCTCAGCAAATAGCTTGGGGTGTCTACTTTCCAAAATGGGGTCATTTGGGGGGGGGTTTGTGCCACCTGGGCATTCCATGGCCTCCGAAACTGTGATAGGCAGTGAAGAGTGAAATCAAAAATTTACACCCTTATCCTGAAGGCGGTGATTGGTTTTCGGGGCCCCGTACGCAGCTAGGCTCCCAAAAAGTCCAACACATGTGGTATCCCCATACTCAGGAGAAGCAGCTAAATGTATTTTGGGGTGCAATTCCACATATGCCCATGGCCTGTGTGAGCAATATATCATTTAGTGACAACTTTGTGCAAAAAAAAAAAAAAAATTGTCACTTTCCCGCAACTTGTGTCAAAATATAAAATATTCCATGGACTCAACATGCCTCTCAGCAAATAGCTTGGGGTGTCTACTTTCCAAAATGGGGTCATTTGGGGGGGTTTTGTGCCATCTGGGCATTTTATGGCCTTCAAAACTGTGATAGGTAGTGAGGAGTGAAATTAAAAATTTACGCCCTTAGAAATCCTGAAGGCGGTGATTGGTTTTCGGGGCCCCGTACGTGGTTAGGCTCCCAAAAAGTCCCACACATGTGGTATCCCCGTACTCAGGAGAAGCAGCTGAATGTATTTTGGGGTGCAATTCCACATAGGCCCATGGCCTGTGTGAGCAATATATCATTTAGTGACAACTTTTTGTAAATATTTTTTTTTTTTTTTTTTGTCATTATTCAATCACTTGGGACAAAAAAAAAATATTCAATGGGTTCAACATGCCTCTCAGCAATTTCCTTGGGGTGTCTACTTTCCAAAATGGGGTCATTTGGGGGGGGTTGTACTGCCTTGCCATTTTAGCACCTCAAGAAATGACATAGGCAGCTGTGTAAATTCCGGAAAATGTACCCTAGTTTGTAGACGCTATAACTTTTGCGCAAACCAATAAATATACGCTTTTTGACATTTTTTTTACTAAAGACATGTGGCCGAATACATTTTGTCCTAAACGTATGACTAAAATTGAGTTTATAGGATTTTTTTTATAACAAACAGTAGAAAATATCATTTTTTCTCAAAATTTTCGGTCTTTTTCCGTTTATAGCGCTAAAATAAAAACGGCAGAGGTGATCAAATACCATCAAAAGAAAGCTCCATTTGTGGGAAGAAAAGGACGCAAATTTCGTTTGGGTACAGCATTGCATGACCGCGCAATTAGCAGTTAAAGCGACGCAGTGCCAAATTGTAAAAAGTCCTCTGGTCCTTAAGCAGCATAATGGTCCAGTCCTTAAGTGGTTAAAGGGGGCTTCCAGATTCTAATAAGCCCCCGCCCGCAGACCCTGACAACTGCAGGTCAAGGGTTGTTGGGAAGAGGCCCTTGTCCCCATCAACATGGGGCAAGGTGCTTTGGGGTGGGTGTGCAGAGCACCCACCCCCCCATGTTGAGGGCATGCGGCCTGGTATGGTTCAGGAGGGGGCGCTCGCTCATTCCCTCCCTTTCCTGACCTCCAGTGCTGCATGCTCGGATAAGGGTGTGGTATGGATTTTGGGGGGACCCCATGCCATTTTTTTAAACTTTTGACATGGGGGGGTCCCCTCCGAATCCATACTAGACCCAAAGGGCCTGGTATGGACCTGGGGGAACCCCACACTGGGTTTTTTTCACAGTTTTTTTTTAGCCAGCAATTCTTTGTTTTTATATTCAGCAAAGCCCGCTGATAACTCATTGGTTGTGGCCAGCTTCCCGGCCCCCTCCTTAGCAACCTGCTATATACAGTGTAAAAAAAAATGCAAAATGCAAATCGTGGCAAAATCGTTGTAAAAATGTGCCAAAAATACGGCAAGCACAGCAAAAAGCACTGCAGGAACGCTCAAAAGCAATATGCATAGATGTGAATTGAGCCTAAAACAGTGATCAAAAAGATCTCAGCTCTCCATCATCATAATAAGCAAACTTGTTTTTGTTCAACTATGTGGGAAAGGATTGTGGTCATGCAGCTTCTGATAGATTCTCAGAAAGAATAACACAATTAAATTATTGTCACAGTAGTAGCAAAATATGCACACTGTACGTTATAAGATGCTGTCAAGACAAAAAAAAATATTGTGTGTACACCTTGATATATAATTGTGGAGAGCAGTTTAATGCATCATTATCATTGGCTGGTGGCAGGTTGTATTGCAAACGGCCCTGACCATTGGCCCATTTCCACCACCAACTAGTAAACCAGTTGCAGATTTCTGATGTATATGATCTCTGTTGACAGCCATGTTCATCTATTGTATATGGAGAAACCAGGAAGTGCAGCATAATTGGCTCTCAAACTGAAAGGACAGGAATACTCTGCAAAGTGTTGTATTTTTTAGTTCGTCAAAGCAAAGTGGTCTAGATGGACTAGATGTTCAGGAAGATAGCTAGCTGACATTTGCCACAAATCCTATATTTTCCCCAGTGACTCTTCCAAAGATGGGCTGTAAAAAGTAGCGGATAGAGTTTAGTGCAACATTTTAATTATGGCGGGAAAATATAAATTCCTTCCAGCAGTTTACATGGCTTGTACAGCTTTGGGTATAGTATTATGTAAACTGTAGCGACAAGTACTTTATTGATAGAAATATACGAATAGATTCTTGTGCTGCTCCAACTTGATAGGGGTCTTATTACACATAAAACTTTAATAGATTATTATTAGTAAATCGTCAACTGGCTAGTACATATATATATATATATATATATATATATATATATATATATATATATATATATATATATATGTTTGCTAGCCTGTTGTCGATTTGCAACTCACTAGGGAAGATTTACCTAAACTGCTGCACACAGAATCTGGTGCAGCTGTGCATAGTAACCAATCAGCTTCTAACTTCAGCTTGTTTAACCGCTTCCCGTCCTTGCTATAGCCAAATGACAGCTACAGCATGGACCTTGATTGCCGGGAGGCCGTCATACAACAGCCTCCCGTGCATGAGCTGCCTGCACGCACCCTGTGGGGCGAATGCGGCGTACTCTGTGATCACTAAGTCAATGAGATTCGGCTGATCACAGATAGGAGCAAGGGCCCGGTCCCGGCCCCTTACCACATGATCAGCTGTCAGCCAATGACAGCGTGAGCTCATCAGTGGGACAGCAGTCCCGAAGGGGGTGAGACATGACCCAAGTATCTGTGCCCACCAGTGCCATCTGCCAGTGCCCACCAGTTCCACCTGCCAGTGCATAGCAGTGCCACCTACCAGTGCCCACCTGTGCCACCTATCAATACGCATCAGTGCTGCCAATCAGTGCCCATCAGTGCCTTATCAACAGTGACACCTATCAGTGCTGCCTATCAGTGTCACCTAGCAGTGCCCATCAGTGCCACCCATCAGTGCCCTTCAGTGCCACCTATCAGTGCCCTTCAGTGCCACCTATCAACGCCCTTCAGTGCCACCCATCAGTGCTACCTCTTAGTGCCACCTATCAGTGCCCATCAGTGCCCACCAGTGCCGCCTCATCAGTGCCGCCTCATCAGTGCCCACCAGTGCTACCTATCAGTGTCCATCAGTGCCGCCTTATCAGTGCCCATCAATGCAGCCTATCAGTGCCCATCAGTGCAGCCTATCAGTGCCCATCATTGCAGCCTCATCAGCTCACAGAAATGAAGGTGAAAAATGACTTGTTTGTAAAATTTTATAACAAACTATAAAACTGTTTTGTTTTCAAAATTTTTGGTCTTTTTTCATTTTTTTGCAAAAATAGTCATGGGACTTTGATCTGTCAAATTGCATGACAAGTCGCACCGGTGTGAATAGGGGCTAAAACCTAGAAGCTGATTGGTTACTATGCACAGCTGCACCAGATTCTGTGTGCTCCAGTTTTAGCAAATCCTCCCCAGTGAGTTGCAAATAGGCAACTGGCTAGCAAACTTATTATCATCATAATAATATTTTTTTTATTAAGTTTTAGTAAATCTCCCTCATTGGCTTTTAGATGAGATCCTAAAGCCACGCACTGTATACTTGAGCACTTGCAAATGTCCTGCTTCACTATACTTTTTACCTTAGGTGCCACTTGAGATATGGTGACCTTTTCTCATCACTGTTAAGCCTCGTACACACGCTTAGATTTTCTAAAGTTAAGAGGTTACTCACAATACGAACATTTTCGTACGACAGAATACAACGTCAGAAGTGACGTAATGTGTTGATTCCTTTTATATGTATTCTTTCATTTATGAGCATACGTAGTCTTGCTCTTACAATTTTTTTCATATGAAAACCGTGCTAATGAAATGAAAATCGGACATTGAGTTCACATCCAACAAAAATTTTATAGTCTGCACATTCAGCTTTTGTCTGATGAAAAAGCAAAATTGGCTGTTTGGAGGCACCGCACTAACGATCTGAAAATCAGCAGAAAATTTCCATCTGATTTTCGTATCGTGTTTTTAAAGTAAAGCCATGAATGTAAAGATAAAAAACTTTTTTTGCTTTAGATAAAATGATTAAAGCTGCCCATACATTATACATTTTTCTTGTTCAATTTCCTTTTAGATTTACCTTCAACTATGTAGTGCAAGGGCCTGCCTGATTGCATACAAATTCAAAGTGTTTAGCATTGACCTCATAGTATATGGTTTTGGTAAATCTAAAGTAAAATTGTGTAAAGTATGGCCAGCCTTAGGATTCGATCCTCTGTCTGCTTTTTATTACTGTCTGTGTCCCAATTGGGGATTATCACCCTCACTATTGGTCATGGTGACTGTCGTCTCTAGTCAAGCCATAATAGCAAATCTAAATTTTTTGAATTCAACAAAAGGTGAGGGGACTCTTCCAGTGGGGAAACCTGTTCTGGTGACAACTGTATAAGAGGATATTTTCCTTCACTTTAAGGGTGCATTCAAGCCTGTGAATGCACCCTGCCTCCGATTAGATTGGAGAACCCCAGCGAGGGCTCCCATGATTAGTTGCGAGAGGGAGAAAGCAAGACTGCCTGCATCCAGGGTTGATCACTCGCATGAGAGATTACATGCAAGTGGCCACGATTAGCTTCAGGAGATGGCAGCCTCCCATTGCTTTCAATGGGGCTGCCTCACGCAGCTCTCGCATCTAATCAGAGGCAGGGCACATTCGCAGGTGTGAATGCACCCTAAAACCAATCTCTGGGCAAAACTTACCTTTCACTGATGTTTGGGACCTAAACAGAGGAATCTTTCCACTCCGCATAGCCATGTGGGGTTAATCTTGATTGTCCAGCCAATGAAATTGATCTGTGAGTAAAATTTATTTTAAAAAAGAAATGTTTAATGAAGATAGTTGAAACCTGAATCATTCAAAACATCATAGGTAGAGCCTCAGTGCAGACACAAATGGCTTTTCTACTTCATCATTTTAAAATTGTTCTTAGAATAATTAACATGTTTGCTTGCCATGATTGTAATAAAAGATAAATGAGCACAGTTCCCTTTAATTTATCTTTTGAGTTACTGTTGACTTTGAGTTGTTAGTCAAGCGTCACATCTGGCCCCTTGGTTACATGTAATGGGAAATGACATAGACAGTAATCACTGTTTGAGTGATGAGAGTGAAGGGGTGTCTATGACAAGCAATATAAAATTGCTGTGCCTTCCATATGAAGCAGTGTAAGATGGATATTGTGCTCCTATCTATAATGGCCAGTGTATCAGGAAACTTGTCTCATTACAAGCTTCCCCCCAGACAAACTCTGTAGGTGGATGTCTCGGTGTGATGGTTTTTCCATGGATTAATCTTGGGGTGCTAAAAGAAACTTTTGTTTCATCCAGAGGTTTTTTCTGTTGGCCACATATTTTTATTTTAGCAGTCCATGGAAACCAGTCTGTACAATTTACATTTGAAGTCTCAGCATATTCATCATTTTCTAGTAGTTAAAAAGACATATTTTTACAACAACTTTTTCAAACTTTGGTTAAGGAATTTAGTAAGATGTTTTGTTTTAGATCTGCCTAATTACTAAGATACTTGTGTAATGGCTTTAAAGACTGAAAATGAATTATACTTGTTCAGCATATGTCTGTTTTGTACTTGGTTTCCAAGTTATATTTTATTCTTTTACATACTGCGGAAGCAGATAAAAAAAGACAAGTAGGTCACCCTATGAAGCATATCAATAAAAATCAAGAAAAAAAATTGGCGTGGGTCCCCCCAGTCTATACCAGGCCCTTTGGGTTTTGTTTGGATATTAAGGGGTACTCCACGCCAAAATTTTCTAAAAAAACAGCGTTAGTTCCCCCCCAAAATCCATATCAGGTCCTTCGGGCCTGGTATAGATTTTAAGGGAAACTCCATGCCAAAATTAAAAGAAAATTGTTGTGGGGTCCCCCCCCAAATCCATACCAGCCCCTTATCCGAGCATAAAGCCTGGAGAACAGGATGGGGGGGATGAGTGAGTCCCCCTCCTGAACCATACCAGGCCACATGCCCTCAACATGGCACCTTGTCCCCATGTCGATGGGGACAAGGGCCTCATCCCCACAACTCTTGCTTGGTGGTTGTGGGGGTCTGCGGGCAGGGGACTTATCAGAATCTGGAAGCCCCCTTTAACCCCCGGGATCCTGCCCCCCCCCTGCCCTATCCATTCACCAAAAAAAGTGTCAAAAAGTAAAAAACACAAAAGACAGTTTTTGACAATTCCTTTATTAAAAAAAAAAGTGTCCAGTGATGTACATCAATCATCAATCACACCGCCCGATGTAACACTAATGAGTCACATGACAATGGGGAGGGAAAATGGCTATTTGGGCCCAATTTGGACATTTTAACTTAGGGGTGTACTCACTATTGTTGCCAGCGGTTTAGACATTAATGGTTGTGTGTTGAGTTATTTTGAGGGGACAGTTAATTTACACTGTAAGACCCCTTTCACACTGGGGCGCTTTGCAGGCACTACAGCTCTAAAAATAGTGCCTGCAAAGCGCCCTGAAAGAGCCGCTCCTGTCTCTCCAATGTGAAAGCCCTGAGGGCTTTCACACTGGAGTGGTGCGCTGGCAGGACGCTAAAAAAAATCCTGCTAGCAACATCTTTGGAGCGGTGAAGGAGCGGTGTGTACACCACTCCTGCCTATTGAAATGAATGGGGCAGTATGGCTATACCGCCGGCACAGCACGGCTGTAGCAGCCCTGCTGTGGTCCTTTCTCGGCCACTAACAGGGGGTAAAAGCGCCCCCGCTAGTGGCTGAATAGTGCAGCAAAATTGACGGTAGAGCGCCACTAAAGGTAGCGGTGCTTTACCGCCGACGCACCCACCGCCCCAGTGTGAAAGGGATCTTATACAAGCTGTACAATCACTACTTTACATTGTAGCAAAGTGTCATTTCTTCAGTGTTGTCACATGAAAAGATATAATAAAATATTTACAAAAATATGAGGGGTGTACTCACTTTTGTGAGATACTGTATGATACACATATCTTCCTACTGGGACTATCACATTTTGCTCTGTGTTGGAGTGTTTATTAGTAAATTTTTAAACAAAGTGAGATTGGTCACAGATTGTTAAGTGTATGTATACAGTGTAAAAGTTAAGTGTACACAGAATATATTTGGACACCATTCATTATTATTCATTATTGACACCATTCATTATTTCCACCTGCAAATTATATATTTGCACTATATGTTTCCATTTATTATAATTGTGACTCATTGTTAATATGTTAATATATAGAGTTTTAGAGCACTGCACTTTTTTATGGAGCCTGAAGACTGAATAAAAATATATATTTCCGGTTGATTTTAGTTATTTCACTGTTATACAAGCTGTACTCACTACTTTTACATTGTAGCAAAGTGTCATTTCTTCAGTGTTGTCACATGAAAAGGTAGAATAAAATATTTACAAAAATGTGAAGGGTGTACTAATTTTTGTGAAATACTCTATTTATGTATGTGTATATATCTATCTCTATATATAGAGATAGATATATACAGTATCTCACAAAAGTGAGTACACCCCTCACATTTTTGTAAATATTTTATTATACCTTTTCATGTGACAACACTGAAGTAATGAGACTTTGTTACAATGTAAAGTAGTGAGTGTACAGCTTGTATAACAGTGTAAATTTGCTGTCCCCTCAAAATAACGCAACACACAGCCATTATTGCCTAAACCGCTGGCAACAAATATGAGTACACCCCTAAGTGAAAATATCCAAATTGGGCCTAATGTGTCAATATTTTGTGTGGCCACCATTATTTTCCAGCACTGCCTTAACCCTCTTGGGCATGGAGTTCACCAGAGCTTTACAGGTTGCCACTGGAGTTCTCTTCCACTCCTCCATGACGACATCATGGAGCTGATGGATGTTAGAGAACTTGCTCTCCTCCACCTTCTGTTTGAGGATGCCCCACAGATTCTCAATAGGGTTTAGGTCTGGAGACATGCTTGGCCAGTCCATCACCCTTACCCTCAGCTTCTTTAGCAAGGCGGTGGTCGTCTTGGAGGTGTGTTTGGGGTTGTTATCATTTTGGAATACTGCCCTGCAGTGAAGGGAGGGGATCATGCTCTGCTTCAGTATGTCACAGTACATGTTGGCATTCATGGTTCCCTCAATGAACTGTAGCTCCCCAGTGCCGGCGGCCCTCATGCAGCCCCAGACCATGAAACTCCCACCACCATGCTCCCACCACCAACTGTAGGCAAGACACACTTGTCTTTGTACTCCTTAACTGGTTGCCGCCACACACGCTTGACACCATCTGAAGTTTATCTTCGTCTCATCAGACCACAGGACATGGTTCCAGTAATCCATGTCCTTAGTCTGCATGTCTTCAGCAAACCGTTTGCGGACTTTCTTGTGCATCATCTTTAGAAGAGGCTTCCTTCTGGGACAACAGCCATGCAGACCAATTAGATGCAGTGTGCAGCGTATGGTCTGAGCACTGACAGGCTGACCCCCCCCTCCCCTTCAACCTCTGCAGCAATGCTGGCAGCACTCTGAATATGAGCACGTGCACTCAACTTTTTTGGTCACCATGTCGAGGTCTGTTCTGAATGGAATGTGTCCTGTTAAACCGCTGTATGGTCTTGGCCATCATGCTGCAGCTCAGTTTCAGGGTCTTGGCAATCTTTTTATAGCCTAGGCCCTCTTTATGCCCATTCTCACCTGTGACTTGGTAACGAGTCACATGACACTGGGGTGGGAAAATGGCAAAGTGGGCCCAATTTGGACATTTTCACTTAGGGGTGTACTCACTTTTGTTGCCAGCGGTTTAGACATTAATGGCTGTGTGTTGAGTTATTTTGAAGGGATAGCAAATTTACACTGTTATACAAGCTGTACACTCACTACTATACATTGTAGCAAAGTGTCATTTCTTCAGTGTCTTCATGAAAAGATATAATAAAATATTTACAAAAATGTGAGGGGTGTACTCTTTTGTGAGATACTGTATATATATATATATATATATATATATATATATATATATATATATATAGATATAGATATATATATCTATCTATCTCTATCTATCTATCTATCTATCTATCTATCTATCCATCCATCTATCGATCTATATCTATATATATAGATATATATATATATATATATATATATATATATATATATATATACTACACTGCCTGCACTGTATATATATTCTACACTGACTGCACTGTATATATATATATATATATATATATATATATATATATATATATATATATGTGGAACGTGTGGAATATATATATATATATACTAAACTGCCTGCACGCCACTAACTAACCTGCCTCTAGCTAACATTCTCTCAATCATTACACTATATACGGCCGCCGTGTAAGCAGCCTTATATAGTGTGGGGTGTGGACTTAGCCCTTTGAGCCATGATTGGCTAAAGGCACCCTGCCTTTGGCCAATCATGGCTCTCACAGCAGAGTGTGCTGTGATTAACCAAAGCATGCGGGTCAGGTGCATGCTTTGGCCAATCATCGGACATCAGTGAAACTGAGACCTCGCAGTGCAATATGGGGCATTCCGTGGCGCACAAATTTGCAGCGAACGCCCCATAATGTTCGCTGAATTTCAAACATTATGGGGCATTCGCGGCAAATTTGCGCACAACGGAATGCCCCATAATGTTTGGAATTAGGCGAACGGGCGAATAACCGATGTTCGAGTCGAACTTATGTTCGACTCAAACCGCGGGACCATCCCTAGTCTAAAGTGACCCTGTCATTACAAGACTGGATATACAAAGAGGAAAGTGCCAAAAGCAGAATGTATAATGTCCAGATTTGATTTAATTCAGATTTTTTATCCAGCACATTTAAGAGGTTTAAAGGGTCCCCCTTCATCAGGGTCTGGTACTGTTGAACAAAGTGTGTACACAACTGATAGAACTGGGGAGGTCCTATCAGTTGTCTGGTTACTTCAGGTGCCACTTAAGACCCAGTGCATAACTGGCATTCTAAATGATCATGCTCTTTATGCCTCAGGGTATACCAATATACCTAAAGTCCAACTGCTGGCACAAAAAAAACTACCCTTGCAGTGGACTCTGCCCCCCCCCCTCCCCCCATATTGCAAGGGTTAAATGCTAATTTTTGCTTAGAAGTAGAGGAACTAGGTACTTGTTTGATCCTCGCTTCAGCCGGGTCCCTCCAGTGGCAAAACTGGTCCCGCCAAGCCTCCTTTCTAAGGTGCTCCTGGCTGAGGTTGCTTTCTTTGCTCCTCCATATACAGTGCAGGGTTAATAGCCCTGCATTGTCTGTGAAGTTGCCGAAGGACCACCCACAGTCCAGAGCACAGAAAGGGAAAAAGGACAGTGCTGAAGCCAGTGAGAATAGGAGGGTATGATAAGTAATGCAGCCTTCTCATCTCCCCTTAGACATAAAGACATTTAACTATTGCAGTGCATGTTGGGAGGGGGCATTGCAAGGGTATTTTATCAGCCCAAAGTTAGGCTTTAGTAGGGGTGAATGGAAATGCAATCCCCTTTTTAAATGTAGATGAAATTGATTTCATTTAGGAAAATGTGAATTTTCTTCAAGAGGACCTGTACTGTGGAATTGTGCCAAAAGTACTGTATGCCCAAAAAAGGCAAACGGGGTGCAAAGGTTACATTACCAGTATTGCCTGTAGGTTACCTGCAGTGGATCTTTCCCCATTACAAACTAATAACGCTTTCCTCTGTCTCTGTAAAGATGTAGCAATCTTGGGTAGAGGAGTAGGACTTTGATTTCTCTTTTCAGAGCTGCCCCTCTGTTAACTGATTGGGCAATAAACAAAAGCAGCAGAAGACGTTGAGAAAGCACAGAGCCACGGAATGGATGAAGCAGAAGCACAAAGATCCTTGCACTGCTACCTGTTCAGCAAGGTGATTATTTCGTGTTTATCTCGTGTTAGTAGAAGTTTGGTGAGAGACGATTTGCGCTTTTCAGCCTCATGCTTTTCGGTTCATTTCTGCTTTTCAGTTTGTACTTGTGGGTTCGTATCTGTTCTTCCGTGCGTGTTGTCAGTTCGTTCCTGTCTTACAGTGCGTTCTATTAAATAGTTAACTTCTGTTTTTCAGTGAGTTCTTGTCCTCTCGTTTCTGATTTTCAGATCGTTCTTCTCAGGTTCTTTCTGATTTTCAGTTTGTTCTGTTTTCAAGCCATGTTGCGGGTACATACTCGCCATAAAGTTCATGCTGTGTTTGGGCTTGGTGTTGGAGTTCTTGCTTTGACCCAAGCCCAGCCCATGAACAGGGCGGGGAGGAGTTCATGGACGAAGAATTGGTTGCTCCAGCGTGACCAATTCTCACACATGCCTGTGCTGCAGGAGATCCAAGAGAATAATCCTGATGATTTCAGAAATTATCTCCGTATGTTGGACCCCGTTTTTCACTGTCTGTTGGCTTTGCTGTCCCCTTATATTACGAAGCAGGACACCTGCATGCGGCAAGCCATCACTCCTGAACAGAGGCTCGTCGCCACCTTGTGGTACTTGGCGACAGGGAGAAGTCTCCAGGATATTAAGTTCACGACTGGAATCTCCCCCCCAGGCTCTGGGAATCATTATTCCAGAGACCTGTTCTGTCATCATACAGGTCCTGCAGAAGGACTGTATTAAGGTAAGTTTTATCCTATAACATCACATTCTATGTATTTAATGTTTGCTAATGTATTGTATTTATTTCTTCATTCCATAATTAGGTCATAATTAGATGTTTTTAGGTCATCTGGCATGTTTGTCTCATGCACTTTCCTATCACAGCGCAACTACCACCCCCCTACCTATAATATGCTCTGAATGTCCTCTTTGTCCTCATGCATGCTGGAAGCTTTTAATGCTCCTTTTATGTCCTTCATGCATATTTGCCGTCACTAAACTCCCCAGCATGCTATCCTGCGCCCATACACACCTAGCCTAGTTGCTTAACATTGTATTTTTTCAGCTCCATTGTAGTGCTTATCCTAAACACCCCCTAAAATGTGTACACATGTTATTGTTGTCCTTAAATTCAGGCAGAGTGCAAGAGGCTTTTTTTTGTGGGCCCAAACTCATTTGGAACCCTCCCACTCTCCCAACCGCTAAGTCAACCGATACCAATACTCTGTCTGCTGACTTTGCCAAACTCATACACACTATACCTCTTTTGTGGTCATATTTATGGATGAATTTACCAAAGCATGTAGTGCAAGGGCCTGCTTGAATACTTTCAAATGGTTCTGTTTAAAGTTTTGTTCTCCTATTATCTTGATAGGCAATTGCAGAATGTAAAATTGTGCTTCAATTTGGACAGTGTGTATTCATATTTTTGGATTATGAAACTTCTTACCTGTCCAGTGGGCTGCCAATAGTGTAAGTAAGGAGGGGCTGGCCAAAGTAACGCATTATTTATGCATTCAGCTCTCAATGAAGTGGAAAGGGTTACCTGTCCAAAACATCTCCCCCCCCCCTCAAATTTTTAAACTGGGCCATCAGAGGGGGTGAGGAATCTGATAAGTGGACCTTATACTTTTGTCTTTAAATACTCCTTAAAATAAATTTATACTTATGTTGGCCAAGAATGTTTGTGTCTAATCTGCTTGCAATGTTATGTGCAAAAGTACTATTTTTTTTTCTTGTTTGACTCCACAGTTTCCTTCAAACCCACAGGAATGGCAGACTGTGGCTTCCCAGTTTGCCTAGCAATGGGACTTCCCCAACTGCGGTGGGGCAGTAGATGGGAAACATGTCCACATCGTCCTACCCCCCAACTCGGAGTCATACTATTATAATTATAAAGGGTATAGTAGTATAGTGTTGTTGGCGGTGGTGTCGGCTACATATGAGTTTTTGTATGTGGACTTGGGAAAAAATGGCCGGATGTCGGATGGTGGAGTCATCTCCCAGATGGAGTTTTACAGACGGCTCCAGAATGGCAGCTTGGGCTTGCCACCTCCAGAAGACAATGTGGCGGGATTCCCATTCGTCTTCGTCGCGAATGAAGCTTTTGCACTGGGGGACCATCTTATGTGGTCATTCCCAATGAGGACCCTCACCCCGAACCAGAGGGTTTTTAATTACCGGCTGGCCGGAGCCAGAAGAGTGGTGGAAAATGCCTTTGGCATAATGGCCAGCCGGTTCCGCTTATTCCTCACTGCTATTAATATGGTGGAATATAAACTCAATCACATAATTCTTTCATGCTGCATTTTACATAACTTTTTGTGCAAAAATGCATCAAACTATGTGGCCTCATTTGGGACTGAGGCCGGCTTACCGGATCCAACAACTCTGACGGCTCTTCAAGCTGGCCGTCCTGGCTTGCCTCCCCAAAGCGCGCGCAAAGTACGCCAAAAGTATCTAGAGTACTTTGCGGGTAGGGGGGGCCATTGATATGCCAGAGGATGTCTAAACATGTTTTAAATATTTTTTTTTAATAAATTGAACTCATATTTCATTTTATTTACTGCTTGTATTTCTTTTAGCTGTCTCCTAGGTTCTCCAATAGCCTTTGATTTTTGGCCATTTTCTTCAATAGTGCAAACATAACTTATTTGATACATGAGGTGACAATCTCTTCTGAAAACTGCAGTGCACTTGGAGTGCAAAGTGGATTTGCCTTTAGTAAATAACCCCGATTGTCACTGTAACTACACCAACTTATTCCAAAAACTGGTATTGAGCATTAAAAGAAGAAGCCACACATTGTTGAGTATAAAACATTTTACTCCAAGCACATTCACATGTGCATTATAAAAGGGTTTTTTAACAAACCAACATCTTTGGTGTATAACATTATTGTGTGACAGTATATAGCTTTTTTGTGGCTAAACAGGCATGTTTAAAACCATAACATACACAACTCAGGAACTTACAAAGTTCAACTTTGATAAATTGAAGGCAATATGAGACATTAGTATATCAAAACTGTGTTGATTTTGCCTTCATCGGATGGGGTGATGTCACCCCGGTAAAAGCCAAGTTTTGAAGATGCACACAAATTGGGACTCAAAAATGTGGATTTCCATCATGATCCCATGCCTAAAATGTGTGTCTTTTCCCTACATCTATTTTGATAGATGTAGGGAAAAGACACACAGTGTGTCAACATGTGCTATCTGCGTTTTGTGGGTGCAACTCCTTCCTTGCAACTAAAGTAGATGAGAGGAAGGGGTTGCACCCACAAAACGCGTGCATTGGTATCCCATGATGGCAGAGAGTACATGTTGACACACTGTGTGCATCTTCAAAATTTGGCTTTCAAATTATTTTAAAATTTATATCAAAAAATTTTAAATAACAACAACATTGTTTTTTTTTTGGTTAGATTTTGGATAAAACATCAATAACGTTGGTGAGTCTTTTTTCAACATCATTGATGCTTTCCTTGACCTTCTCTAAATTCCGATTGCACACCATTATTTTGCTGATCAGGATCTGTGCACTTGCACTGTTGAAGTGAGTTTCTTCCTCCACAACATCCACATCACCTAAAAATAAAAAAACACACCATGTATTATAAATATGCAGGCATACATCTATTACCTGAAGCTGTGGTCTCAGACATTGACCTGTTGTGGTCACCATTTCGCTCACTTCATGTACCTCGGAATCCACATCTTCTTCACGGTGTGTGGAGATTTCCCCTTCTTCTTGAGTAGTGGGGTTCCTGGTGTCCTCAGATGTCCTGATTCTTTTCTCCCCTATGTGAATACAAAAAAGGTATACTTAGCACACAGATATTTGAGGCAAGAAATGTTTAACACGAACGATTACCGTACCCACGAACCTCCAACTTGCCATTTTAAACTGTACAACAGTAAAGAAAAGCACATGGAGCAGCACTAAAGTAATAATAATAATAATAGGAACACACAACAAAAACTTACTTTTTAGAAGCAGTTTCCTGATCCTTCTGTACTGATCGTGCTCCCTCAATTTCAGGTCTGACCAGCGTTTCCTCAATTTCTCCTTGGATCGTCGTACCCCAAAATTCCTGTGCAGACTTCTCACAACTTTAGTCTTGATCTTGGCCTTCCTCACATTTGGGTTTCTGTACGGTCCATGCTTCCCATCATAGTCATCCCTCTTCAAGATGTTCACCATCTCCACCATCTCTACAAAGGACATATTTGAGGCCTTATATCTCATCCTGGATGGGGACCTGCCTTGCTTCGAGCTTTCGTCCTCCTCCTCATTGCTGCTCTCTGCATGCATCTGCTCTGTCTCCACCATGTGCTCTCCCACTGCGCCGAAAGAGAGGGGATGGGGAATACAGTAGAAAGAAGGTCAGGGTCGGAGTTTCACGCATGCACAGTGTATATAAAGCATAACAGGCGTGCTTCGTATGTACGATCTGTGAGTGGAGGACGGAGTATCGCCGATTGTGCAAACGAAAGAACAATTTTAACTTGGGGCATCAGTGGTTAGTGGCCTATACTGCTTTTCTAGATTGAGACCTATATTGGGACAAGATTAGGAGAGTTTAGCCTGACAGGGTTTGTTTTGTGTTGTGTCTTGCAGATAAAATGGATAAATTTACAGACCCAGACTTCCTGCCAAACTTTATAGACATGTACAGGGAGCTGCCATGTCTCTGGCAAGTCAAACACCAAGAATACTCCAACAAGCTAAAGAGGAAGGCAGCGCTGGAGCAACTGTTGGAATTAGTGAAGCCGATGACTCCTACGGCAGACATCCCCTATTTGAAGGCCAAAATTGGTGGCCTGAGGAGCACATATAGTAGGGAGCGCAAAAAGGTCCAGGATTCCATGAGATCAGGAGCAGCAGCAGATGACGTATATGTCCCCATGCTGTGTTACTACGACAGACTGTGGTTTTTGTCAGACCAGAGTGAACCCAGGCCATCACTGTCTACACTTCCTTCCATACTTCCTTCCACATCAGATGAGGCTTCAGAAGTCCAACCTGGGCCTTCCACCCAGGAAGAAGATGTGTAGGAGCCCAGCTTGAGCCAGGTATAGCATTGTTCAACATATTTCTTGTCCAAAATTGAATGATGTTAACTAGATGCTATTATTGATCACTAATTTCTGATTTAACAAAGTGGTTTACATATCAATAGACAATAGTAGCCAAAAATGATTGGGACAAGACTGAAAAATGCTGGGGTCAGAATGATAGTCTTTTCTATTTGTTAACATTCAATTTGCAACAGTCATGAGCTAAAAATTGTGTGCGATTGATGACCAAAGAACTAAAACTACTATGTCCCATTTTCATACACAGGAAAGTCTCAGCCAGGAGGAGGCCATGGAAAGTGGCAGCCAGGAGGTGGCCGTAGAAAGCAGCCTGACCGAATCCCAGGTTCCTCCCCTCCGCCTTCCAACAAAAAGGACCAGGTAGGCAAAGAACCTGGAGGAGTCAGCCACTGTTTTGATTCGGTAGGCTACTGCGGTCCTCACAACAATCCCTGGTGGCCCCGAGTCGTATGGCTGTCTGACAGCCAGTAAACTGGAACAAATGGAGGAGGGCCCACGTTTCATCTGTGAGGAGGTAATACTTCAGTCTCTAAACAAGGGGATGAGGGGCCAACTCACAACTAAAAGCCACGTGTGTGAGTTGGACCATATTACTCCTCCACCACCTCCAGCAACACCACCACCACCTCCAGCAACACCTTCAACAACACAGCCACCCAACCCACGACAGCAGCCTGGAAGGAAGTGTTGAGAGTGATGGCCTGGGTTTGGTGTGGTCTGGCAAAAGACGCAGGCTGTTGTAAGACCACAGCCTCGGGACATATATGTCAACTGCTGCTGCTCCCGATCTCTCTGAGTCCTGGACCGTATTGTGCTCCCTAATAAATGGACTCCTCAGGTTACCAATTTTGATAGTAAAATAATTGATGTCTGCCCTGGGGTACAAAGGCTTCAACAATTCCAACTGTTTCTCCAGCGTTACCTTCCTCTTTATTTTGTTAGGACCCCTAATACATTTTACATTTTTGTTTTAACAAATACTTGGCTGTGTTTTACTTCAAACAGGACAGTTTGTTTGTGAGTAGGCAGGTACATTTCAAAAATACAATGTCAAATTAACAAGGGACACCAACGCCAATCAACCTCTTTGAGGTAAAAAAAATACAAGATAATAATGGTGTTGTGGTAACTTGACACACAAAACAACAAAAAATATTATGGAGATCACTAAAAAAAAAAAAAAAAAAAGCTTTTATTCTGGAGATATGGAGAAATTAAAAAAAAAGGAGATCACTATAAAAAATAAAAAAAGATTATTCTGGAGATCTTGATAAAAAAAAAAACACTAAAACAAAGATTATTCATGAGATCACGAGAAATAATAAAAAAATCAGTTTGTCAGAACTCTGTGTGAATATCAGCAGCAAAGCAACTTCATTATTCAAGCATTATAAAGAAGAAGATAATGCACTGCTTTGAAAGGTTTAAAAATTTGCTGCGTGACGAATGTTCTATCTCCATTACGAATGCTAGTTTTACAAGACCGAGCGATTCCGTCTCGTACTCGATTCTGAGCATGCACACAATCGGACTTTCCTTTGTTGTCGGAAAATTTGAGAACCTGCTCTCAAACATTTGTGTGCGGAAATTCCGACAGCAAATGTTAGATGGAGTATACACACGGTCGGACTTTCCGACAACAAGCTCACATCGAACATTTCCCGTCGGAAATTCTGATCATGTGTACGGGGCATTAGTCTTCACCTGTAGATGCAAGGCAAGCTGAGTATGCAGGCATAGTAGAGTGACAACATTGCTCCTCCATAGATGTACAGTGACTGACCGCTGTAACCCTAGGACAGGAAATGTGTTACTGACGGTATCACCAGGTTAAAAAAGGACAAAAAGCCTGAAAAAGAAAATGAATGCAACATTCACATCTAAGGACCAGCAAGCTGCAATATATGGCATATTTGTTCTTTGGTTTAAATTTATTTTAACTTCCCTATATATTCCCTACAAGACAGCAAATATTTACATTTTGAGTTTAAGGCCACTTTAAGAGTATAAGCATCTCACTTTGTGATACAGAAAACTCAGAGTGTTCATCTTTCCTTTCCTGGGGACCAAATAATTTTCCTCCTTGATGTGCTACTAACATTTGCTTGTCTCTGAAATAGAACATGATTCAGAATCCTATATGGCTATTTTTATATTGAGCATAATATATTTTTGTATGAGATGACACAGTTTAATGCCTCACAGGACATTGTTGAAGTGCTTACATGTCAAATGTAATACAATGTTTTTTCATGCATTGTTTTATAGAAACGTAAGCATTCCTATTATGTATAGAATGGTTGGTCTTAGATTTGCATGATGTCCATGATCAGGGCTGCATCTCTGTAAATGTCAGAAGAAAATAGTCTAGGCCCCTGTATTTGGAAAATAGCACATTTTTTTCTCCATACATGTTCATGGCTTAACCTCAACAATCTAAACGTGTTGACTATTTGTACAATGCAAAAGAAAAGGCTAGCAGCTGTTCAAAGGTCATATGCACTAGAACATGGTTATTTTTATTATTTACCGGTATTTAGCGCTTTCATTTCTTGTAGTACTGTACAACAGGACTTGTGTTGTGCTAGACATTTAGTGTGATTGTTGCAGTTATTTCAAAGAGGAGCTCCAGTCTCTCCCCCAAAAAATTTGCAATACAGCGGCTAATTAGCCTTTAGGATTGCTTTTACTTTTTAGAGCATCGTCGTCTCTAAAAAACAATGACAGCTGCAGCCATAACCCTGATAAAAACACTTGCAGTCAATTGCGTACATGTATGTGATTTTCCATGAAGTGGATATGCATGGTGTCATTAATTATTGTACCCTAATGCATAAATACAGTATGCTTCAGTGTGCTATAGTAAAAACCACAACATACATGCAATTGGGTTGTACATTGTGACTAGCTGTAATTTGAAAAATAGAGTGTGACCAGCATTATTTAGTGTGTGGAGGTGCATTGACACTCCATTCAAAATGAACGTGCATGAAAACATATGTCCTGAAGTACAGTATACTGAATTATGGCAATAATTTTGACATAGCTACAGCACTGGTATTGATATTGTACTGATGCTTAAAGCTAGATTTCAAGCACAACAATTTTCATTCAAATATATTTCTCAATAGCCTCAAAGGATATAAATCCACTTTGTAAACATCAATTGCAAACAGCATCAGGAGTTGCAAGGGAGCGCCGGTAAGGTGAGTATTAGTGGGTCAGTCAAGGGCCCTTTGCAAAAAGTATTTCAACTTTGCCTTGGATGCGCAAGGTGACAGCGTTACTGAAAAATTAATTGAATTCCTATAATACTGTAATTAAGTTGCTATGTATGTGGCAGACTTGGGAAGAACTCAAGAGGGTTTTTTTTTTTTTCCATTCAGTGAGGCTGTACCCGCACTGCATGGGTTAACTGCTCAATTTTGCCTAGGGATGAGGAGAGCAGGGATATACTTACTTAATCTTCTGATCCTGTGAGCGCAAGACCAGTCCCCTGCCCCCCTGCACGCTAGTGATCTTGTGCATGGACTGTTCCTTACGTCATCATGCCCATAGGCCAGCTCTGGACGTGAGGACGGCAGGAACAGTCCACCGCTGGATATGGAGGTACGCTGTTTTTCGGAGGATTGAAAGATCGGGTATGTATAGCCTTTCTGTGTGCTCCTGGACAAAATGAGTAGTTAACCCATGCAGAGAGGACACAGCCCCAGTACATGGGATAAAGTTTTTCACTGAGTTTTTCTTTAATGTACTGCCTACTTTAATGTTGTTGCCAACATTTTAGAATGATTTCCAATGATGATTACCAACATTTTAGAATTTGGTTACACCAGCTGCTAAGCTGGTGTAACTAAATTCTGCATCCATTTATTCAAAACCTATAGCTGGAAGCAGGGTCCTCTGTAACTCAGGGGCCCTGCAGTACTAGAATCATTAACTTCACCTTCCCCTCATTGGCATATAAGCCCAGACACTGCTCTTGTCCATTACAGATGAGAAGTAGAACAAACACAAGGATAAACAGGGCACTGGATTCAAATTTTCTGAGGGCCACTAAAATCATCATAGGGTACACTAGCTCTGGTTCGGCATCACTCCACAAAACAGGGACCACCCTCAGGAAAAGGGGGAAAGGACTCAGAGTTGAGAATCTGAACACACACAAGACAATGAGAGAGCCTAATGAGCCTTTGCTGAATTCACTAACACTGGGGTAAACTGCCCTCCTCAAACTTTCCAAGCAGTAGTTCAGTATTTTATTTGGTTTCTGCTCACCTGCGTCTATTTAGGCATAGTTGAAAGGGAGGTTGATGAAGGGGGAGTGTGTTTGGACCCCAAAATGCATTGGCTTTTTTGTACTATGAATAAATATTATCATTAAATTATCTTTGACTATTTGACATGTGTTTGATGCACTCATTGCATTGTAGATGAGAAGCAGGAGGTATTATTCATGGTGCCCTAATATACAGGTGGTGTTGGGGAGTGAGCACTTTACTTTTGCCAGATTGACACTGAGATATTCAGAACACTTCTGCAATTTCCACTTATCTACATTTCGGATAGATGCAAAGGAGGTGTTTACTGTCTGATCCCAATTGACCTGAAGAGAGTTCAATGTATTTGCAAGGACTACTCTTCATCTACACTTATCTATTTATGTGACTATTTATACATTTATTTAGTTGAAAGCTGGATTGAAAAATTGTTCTTCCCTTTAGAGACTTTGCCCATTACTGTCAGCATTTTCATAAAATTATATTATACCTTCCTACATTTTAAATGCCACAGGTCAACTACAGCTGTATAAGGTTAAAAGCCTGTCATGCATAATTCAATGGTAAAAAAAAAATATCAGACTTACAGAGAAAAGGGTCTTTATGATGTTACAAAAACCAAAATACAAAGACATTTCCCACTAACAACTCTTGAAAATGAGTTACTTAAAATAAGGTGTAGATAATTTATCCTAGCATTTATTAATGTAATTACTACAGTTCTGATGTAATGATTTATCCAAGCGTGATTGCTACATTTCTGGCACAGATCACCATGATGTTATCAGAGGTGTGTACTCTGCCTACAGCAACAAAACTGGAAATGTCTTTTCCTACGACTGTCACTTAGCTTGTCTCCCACAGTAATACAAAAAGCAGTTAGTCTACAGGGATGAAATAAATTATTAGCCAAAAAACCAATGGGGGCTTTGTAGGTGCGCCTGTTTCAGTTGCTGACTGCCAACCCCTTCCCTCACTAGAGATGGTTTAAAATTCCTGCCTGGTGAGGCAGCTGATCATTATTAGTAAAGCTGAAGTAATTTTAAGTTCCTCTGTTTATGCAATGCTACAAAGCCAAAAAAAAACTCAAGCACCATCAAAATGTTCAGCTATAACAAAAGAGCCCTGCAGTCTTCTACTTCCATGTGCACCTCCTGCTCTTCTTATTTGACAGCTTCCTGCTTATTGAAATGGTCAGATTGAGTAACTAGGTTTTGTGTTGGAACAAAAATTGATAATCCCTTTTAAATAGAACAGGATTTAAATAGGCTTTAACTAGTGCTATAGTGGGGTTATTTTTTCCAACAGGCTACTTTATTATAATTTTTGTATAAATGCCCTAGTATATATTTCTTCTTTATATTTGAGTTTTTTTATTTTTGTTATTAATAGAAACGTTATTTGAATTCTAGATATAAAAGACACATATTATTGCTGCTCGGTATTCATTAATATTACTGTAGGTAGGTGCCTACAAATGGGATTCTGTTTCATCAAGTTTAGTTGACTTGCCCAGGGTGGGAAGGGGTTAATTGGGTTGGGACTCCTTTCCCAGGCTTTTTGGGCCCTGCCTTCCTTCCCTGTGCATATTTAAACAGGAGTGAGACTGGGTCCTGGAGTCGTCGCTGCCACACATGAGCTACTAAGAAGGGGCTTGCTGTGCCATGTAGTTCCGCGGAACATCAGAAGACTCTGCCAGCTCTGGAGGACACCATTTATGGACTTGCACCTTTTTAAGGTGCACAATGGCAGCTGAAGGTATCCCATGCGTATCTGCACCAAATCACAACCTGTGCAAACAAATGGCAACCACCCCAACCTATAAGTAGCCTTTGCAGCAAGGAGCACATGGAAAGGCAACACACATCAAACAAACAAATGAAAATTTTCAGCTCACTTACCAGTTAGCCTACAATGATAATGAATTGCTGTAGAGACATTTCTGGTCCCCAGCTCAGCCAGACAGAGCTTTGCTCTGTGGCAAGACTATGTAGATCTGTTTGCTTGGACCAACGTCTTCGCAATTCCTGTATCTTCTGTAAATAGTTCTCTCAGAACCTTTATTAAACCTAGGTTCACTCTAGTGCTGCTGCATGATGATGCATTTTTCAGTGGGCTTTCGTAGCGCATTTTTTGTACTTTTTTACACGTGTTTTTGATGCATTTTCAAGCTTCATGCAATTTATTGGAATAGAAGGTGACTGGACTGGAATTCTACTTTAAAAAGACATTAAAGTAAAAAAATTTAAAAAGATGTGCTGCTCTGTGTAACAATATTTCATTTTTAGTACTAGAACAATTCATACAACAATTCTACTACAAGTCATACTACATACAGTGTATTATGTCTAAATACAGTATTGTATGTCTATAAGGGGCTTGTGATTGGCAGACTGCTGACGCCAAACTTCCAAGCTCCCGCCCACTTCATTTTGGATAGGACAGGAACCCATCTGTTGGTAGTTATTTGCCTACTCCATTTTGTGACCAACTCCTTGCCAGAGGCCTTCCCACAACATTACCCTTTATATATTCAAGAAAGGAATATCCACACATAGATCTCTTTATGGTTGATGTTCAAAGAGGGCAGTGACAAATAACATTACATTACACAGACATACTATCCATGGTCACGTGGCATTCTCTGCCAATCACATATAGTGGACGTATCGTAGCAGTCATTATGTGAAAGCTGCACATTGCATGTCACCACTAAGCCATCTTCCCATTGTAACACTCTCTCTCTTCCTTAGTGTCATTAGTATTTACTCAGAGGGCTCTGGATTGCCCATTAGGGTTATTGCATCCAGTTCACTACTCCCTGTTATGTCATTCCAGAAACAGGGCTGCTGCAACTGCTCCTCTAGTGTCTGTACACTTCTCCCAGGATCTGCAGCACTCACACTGAGAACACTTAGCCTGGTTTAAAAGGCATTTTGCATTCCTCTCCCAGTCATAGTTACATAGTCAGGTTGAAAAAAGTCCATCTAGTTCAACCATAAAAAAAATTAAAATATCATACAATCCCATATACTCAATCCTATACCCACAGTTGATCCAGAGGAAGGCGAAAAAACCCAGAAAAGCAGGATCCAATTTGCTACAGCAGGGGAAAAAATTCCTTCCTGATCCCAAAGAGGCAATCAGATTTTCCCTGGATCAACTTTACCTATAAATGTTAGTACCCAGTTATATTATGTACATTTAGGAAAGAATCCTGGCCAATCTGCTTAGCTGGCCAGAACCACTTCTGGAGGAACTCTTACTGTGAAGAAACCTTTCCATATTTGGAGATTAAATCTCTTTTCCTCTAGACGTAAAGTGTGCCCCCTTGTCCTCAGTGTTGACCGTAAAGTGAATAACTCAATGCCAAGTTCACTATATGGACCCCTTATATATTTATACATGGTGATCATATCCCCCTTAATCTCCTCTTCTCAAGAGTAAATAAATTCAATTCCTCTAATCTTTCCTCATAGCTGAGCTCCTCCATGCCTCTTATCAATTTGGTTGCCCTTCTCTGCACTTTCTCCAATTCACCGATATCCTTTTTCAGAACTGGTGCCCAAAACTGAACTGCATATTCCAGATGAGGTCTTTCTAATGATTTGTACAGGGGCAAAATTATATCTCTCTCTCTGGAGTCCATACCTCTCTTAATACAAGAAAGGACTTTGCTCGCTTTGGAAACCGCAGCTTGGCATTGCATGCTATTATTGAGTTTATGATCTACCAAAACCCCCAGATCCTTCTCCAACATTAATCTCCCCATTGTACTCCCCCTAGTATGTATGATGCATGCATATTCTTAGCCCCCACAGTCCACTTAGACCATGTTACCAGTCCACTTTGTCAGTGTTTAGGGAGACAGGATGACTACAGATAACTCCTCTTGGTATAGGCTGGTCTCATCCATGCCCGTCTACCCTGTCCAGGGCCTCTGCATTAGCTGACTACATCTGTATGCTAGTGGGGTGTTCATCTCCCATCCCCCAACTGACTAGGGCTCCCCCCATCTGGCAATGACTACACCCATGACATCTCTACAGAAAGGCTTTGTCTAAAACCAGTTACACTTTTCCCTGTTACCTCGCCCTATTTTGGAACAGAGCCACCTAGTGGTAAACTAGCTAATTGCACCTGCTTACAGCACTAAGGTAAAAAATGTTTATACTTTAGTACTACCACAATACAAGTCATACTACATATGGTATGTCTATATACAGTATAGTATGTCTGGCAAATGTACACGCGGCTGTTGGCTTCTCCTGGGTTGCAGTTTGATTGTTGACTGTTTCTGAACAATCATTAGTACAAGATTATCCATAACATTTTGAACCATACTGACTTGTGTATGTACTTTGTGTAATTTATGTGCAGCCAGAAATGTACATAACAGCGGCATTTTGCAGGCAGAGTAAATAAACTAAGATAAGGATTCTTCAGCTGTTTTCCATCTCAGCTCCATGTACACATGAGAGCTCCAATTAAAAGCTCTAATGTGTTTTGCTGTGTGATGCCCTAAGGCTGATAAATAGGATAAACTCATTTAGAAATATTTTTTCAATGGCCACAAGCAGATCAGCTATTCAGGGGTTTACATGCCTAAATATTTGCCTACTCCTATAGAGAGAAGTACATGAACATCTTTATTGTTAATTAGACAAAGCCCCAAACTCCAGGTTGTCAGAGGGGTGCGAGGGCCAAGCTGTGTGCTTCTGTATTAAATTATCCATCCTGCTGAAAAGTAAAGCTCACAAGAAATGAAATGCATAAGTATTTTTAATTCACTTATTTACATAATCGCTGCACAGACTGTGATTATCCTAATCTTATATAAATGCAATTTTTACATTTTTCAGCAAAATATAGAAGGCAATGTGTAAGCCTGGTACACACAGGTATTTCTTCTTATAGTCAACTCAGCAGGTTGCAAGGGGAAAAAAACTGAGGAGCTCACTGTATTAACTATGCAATGTTAATACAGCGATCTGCCCACTGCGCTATTGTGTTCTGACAGGGGAATTGCCCCCCACCAGAGCACATTAGCTGCCAATTGGATGCTGGTTTTCCAGCATTCAGGTTCGACAGAAGCTGGATGTTAGGCTGGCTTCTGTCGGACAGACTGCTGTACAAACTGGCTGAATCTAGGCTGGTTTTTGTTGAATCTGTCGATATTCTGCCCGTGTGTACCAGCCTCAAAGTGATATAAAAGTCTTGTTTTTTTTTTTTAATAACTAACATGTCATACTTACCTGCTCTGTGCAGTGGTTTTCATATCCTCCTCTTCTCCGGTCCCTTGCCGGCGATCCTTGCCCCTCCCTCCTGCCCAGTGTCCCCACAGCAAGCAGCTTGCTATGGAGGCACCTGAGCCTAGCCGCTGCTCTGTGTGTCCAATCAGGCACGGAGCAGTGGCTTGGCCTTGCCCTGCCCCCTCTCTCTCTCTTCATAGGCTTGTTGACTTTGATTGACAGCAGCAGGAGCCAATAGCAGCCAATCAGAAAGGAGAATCCGTGCAACATTGCTGGATCGAGATGGGGCTCAAATAAGTATTAGGGGGACTGAGGGGGGCTGCTGCACACTGAAGGTTTTTATCTTAATGCAGTAAGATAAAAAACCTTCTGCCTTTAGAACCACTTTAAGCAAGACAATTATAGGGTAGTAGAGTAAAACTACAACATGACTTTACATTTAGATTTATGCATACGGCCTCACAGGGGTGTCCAGGGGTGACAGCTGGCAAGAATCAGTAGATTTTAGCTGGGGGTATTAAACACTGCATGCACACTCTGTGTGCAACCAGCAGCAGCTGTCAGATTTGTACTCTATAAAAATCAATGGCCAGCACCACTGTTCTTTGCATGTAACTGCTCATCTGAGAGCCTGGGCTGAGCAGTTACACGTGAATGAATCCTCTGACTAACCCTGGAGGTAAACAGGGTGCGCCCATGGATGGCATTTCTGCAGAGCTCTGGCCTGACACAAACTGGCTGCAGCTAACTGGCCATGTTGTATGCCAGAGAGCAAAGTGTTACTGCATTCAGAGACCCTGTTTTCCTGCATAGAAAAGTATCTGCACAATGCTGCTGTATGAATATAAGCTAAAAATGGAAATGTAGCAGCTAAAAGCCCTCTTTAAATACACATAAATGTGAGTGGTCTCTTACCTGCCAACATTTTGTTCCATTGTTCTTGTGATTAAAGATGAATTCACGCCACTAGGGTTGTGTTTAGCATGCATTGATGCATGCTAAATTCACTTGAGTTAACGTGTGTTGACCCACAGCAGTAACCACAATACATGGAGGTTGATCTACTAAAGCAGGGGTCAACAACCTTTTTCCACTTAAGGGCCGGATTCGATGTATGTGAATGCATGGAGGGCCACATTCACCTGCTAATAAATGAAGATAATAATCTGGACCCCTTTACATTAGACAGCCCCGCAGCTCTGGACCCCTTTACATTACACCCCCCCCCACCAAGCCCCCCCTGCATATTACACCCCCCCTCATGTTATGCTTAAAAATTGCGCACACTCATGGAATAGCGTCAAACTGCGGTAATTAAAAATCTCCATGCTGGCTTGTTGCTCGGGCCTCCCTGTGGGATGTGAGAGCCTGGGCGAGCTGCAGAAGGTGGCGGGAGGGGGGGGGGACACATCCCCTTCCACTGCTTGGGATAACAGCCGAGCTGCTTCTTAGCTGGTTGTTATCCCAAGAAAGCCGACTGGGGTTTAAATGTCCGTGGACTGGGTGCACGTGAATACATCATGTACATTGATGGGCCAGACATTTAGCGGCGATGGGCCGGGTGCGGCCCACCGGCCATAGGTTGCTGACCCCTGTAGTAAAGTATGTTGAATTTGCAAATTAAGTTGCACTATGCAAGGGGATTCACCCCAGAGATTCATAAATGAGTTCTGCAGATGTCCATCATTCAATCATGTGCAAGCAAAAAATAAAAATTGCTGTTTTTTTAATTTTCCTTGCCTGTGATTGGGTATGTTTTGTAAAGTGAAATTTCACCACATTCACTAGACTGAGGAAAAGTCCTTTGCCAAGTAAACAGCCTATTTCCCTTTAATAAATCAACCCCTTTGTGTTTGTGTGAACTTGGACTATTAGAAACAATGGATTTCAGCATGTTGCTGGGTGTTGGGCCTGTGTTGAGCAATGAAGCCCAACAAATATGGTGTGAATAAGCCCTTACACATATCTGCCCCACTATCAGAGCCAGAGATCTTTCATATAGGACTTTCCTGTGAATTTCATTCAAATGAGGGAAGAAAACCTTATCCCCAGGTAGTAGCACAATGCAGGAAGGAAGGCCCCACAACTCATTATTGGGATTGGAAGGCCACACACAATAATTTCAATAGACTGAAGGAAATAGTGTCCGGACACAATTTCCCATTCTGAAATGTAATATGAACAGTAAATGTGCAACGGTCAAATTAGTTACGTGCTTAAGCAAATTTTTGTTTAAGTGTAAAATTGTATATTTATTTCCACATTGTATTTCAATTATTTCTAGCCTACCCCTAATAATCTGTAAATTTATGTAGCACTACCCCTGCAGGGGCTGCTGGTTACTGGCTTCTCTATTCCTGCACAGCCAGGCAACACGCATTTCCAACTTGCATCCAGACACAGAAATCAGTCCATGGGCTTATTTTTGTTGTTTTACTGGGGGAAAACAACTTGTATAGGGTAAAGGGATTATGGGATGCCCAAGTTGACATGAAGAACAACAGATGAGGACAACTTTCCTCCTATGTACATGTAGTGGTACCCCCGTAGGGGCTGCTGAATGTAGTAGTCCGTCTGTCACCGCGTCCAGCCTGGCACACACTTTTCAATCGCTCAGTGACATGAAAGCAGTCCTTGCACTTGTTTTTTCATGTTTTATTGAGGGGGGATTAAACTTGGATAGGGATGGGAAACTTCTGAGATGCCCAGGTAATCAAGAGTCAATATTGGCACCAACTATATACACCTCAGTATATACAATCTCCTCCTGCACTTCCTTGCTTGTAGAGTATCGCTCCTCACTCCTCCAGCACATCACTTCCTTGCTTGCACTGTCTGGACTAGCTAGCACTGTATGCTTAACACTGGCACAGCCAGGCCTGAAGCAAATGCCCTTTACACCCAGGGACCACGGGCCCCTATAGTGTAGCAAATAGAAAGTTCCAGTGCTAGCTGTCCTTGTGGCTACTGCTCCCAGTATCAGCTCTTCAGGCACTGCCAGCCCTCCTGGCTGCAGCTGCCTCGCTCCACTGCCTGTGACACCACCATCCTCCAGACTGGCTCTGCACCCATCCCAGACTGCTGCATCTCAGGCCTCTCAGGCGTGCCTCCCAGTCCTCCCAACGTTGTGTACACTCATCGGTCCTCTTGGCTGCCTCTGTGGAACTCCTGAAGACTTGCCCAGCAGTGTTCTCCTGCTGTCTTCCCTTGCCCCCCCCATGCCTCCTGGCCAGGACACCTCTGTGGGTTGTAAGAGGGTCCCGTCCGCACCCGAGCCCAGGCCCAAGGTCACCCCCCAGGCTGGGGAGCTCCCTCAAAGGCCCCGATAGCCTAACATTCCATCTCCATCTTTCACCCAATCAACTCCTCCCCAGCTGGGTTCACCCTGGGTATTTAAGGAGGCCTGCCCTCTGCCAATCCAGATTAGCAATTGGTCAAGGCTCCTCAGAACACCCCAGGTGGCTCCACCTCCCCTCTCCACATCTCTTTCTAGAAAGTACCAGATGATTCTGGAAATAAGTGGGAGGTCCTGATGACACCACCTGTGACTCACCCAGCACTGCTGTAGGTGACTCCCAACCCAGATCACCAAAACACACTCAGGCTTGTGTGCCAGCCTAGCCTGAAAATGTACCTACTCTCAAAAAAATGACATTGCTCTTCTAGCACACTAGAGGGGGCTACATACAGAGAAAAGATCCTAGACTGCTTTCATGCGAGAAACGCCCAGTCTCTTGGCAAAGTCTCTTACAGACAGGAACTTTAAGCTCCTTTGGAAAGTAGCACAAAATATTGAAAAGCTGCATGCAGGAGTATCTACTCCCCTCTTGTTGAACTGCTCCCAGCCCCACCGCCTGCAGAAACTACCAGCCCTCCTGGCTGCACAACTACCAGCCCACCCAGCTGCTCTGAAGATCTCCCAGGACATGGAATAAAGGGTTAAGCACAGCGCTGTCCTTTGAAGGCTTGCTACGTGTCAGTCTCTCCCCTTGTGAATCCCTGGGTGTGTTGATGTACTCACTTTGTCCTCCTTGCTCCCACTGCTCTCAGGCAAGAATTGTGTTCAAACCATGATGCTGAATGGATCTTCCTAAGCCAGCCTGAGCCTAGCCTTGAGGTAAAGGCCCCCGTAGACCTAGGGGACCCCTTGTAGGCCACCGACAGCCTCCTCAACACTCCATCTTCCAACCAACTCCCCTTGCTGGCATGGCTCCACCATATTTAAGGGCTGACTCAGCCACCCTGCCAGAGCATTCTGCCTGGACATTGGTTCCCTCAATTATGCTGATCAGTCCCCATGGCCTCCGCCCACTAACTTCTAGAAGTTTCTCCAAATCTCTAGACCCAGGGGGAGGTACCAGAGACTTGCCTCTGTGAGTCATCCAGCCTGACCTGCAGTAAACCTTTTACCCAATTTCAGACTCACAAGCTAACCACCAGTCATAACATAAATTTAAAAAACGTGATCAAGTGTCGCTCAGAAAAACTTGATATCCCACCACTGCGCTACGGTGTACAACGAGTAGTGATTTTAGTTGCCAACTTAAAAAAAAATCTATAACAAAGTATTCTAAATTAATAAAATAGTGGCGCTATGAACGAAATATACTAAAATATTAGTGAATCATAAAATAGTGATATCTACTATTAAATAACATAGACCTGAAGTGCTGATATTAAACAGTTAAATACTCGTGATTATTCAAATAATGCTAATAATATTATGATAAAAAATGTGAATAAATACATTCATAAACAACCATAAACAGTCCATGCAGTGTTGAAGTTAAACTGTTAAAACAAAGTCCAAGCCAAATAAGTGTATCAAACAAGTGAATCTAGAACTGTGATCTTCCTCTGTCATAAAAAATCTCCTCCACCACACCGATCGTGATTGTGATCCACTCTAATGGAGCCGCACTCACCAAAAACATATGAACATATGCCTTGCATTCTCATGCGCGGCGTGTAAGCATTGTAACCATCCCCCCAGGGGGTTACTAAAGCTGAACAGAGTAGTTGTCATAACATAAATTTGCCTACACTAATCTAGTAGCACACTAGAGGGTGCTACACTTACTTTGTGAAGAATCCCTCAAATTTACTTCCTTGAATTCTGTGACATGTATTCACTATGCTCTGGGAGTAAGCACTGCTGTGTCACACATTTCACAGAGCCTGCCCTCTGAACTACAGAGGTACTGAGAGGTAGAGTTTCAGGAGGCCAAGTCAGTACAGAAATCACTGCTTGCATGCAACAGGGTACTATGGAATGCATGAATGCAGGGAATCCAGGAAGTTGTGAACGGAGATGGCCAGCAGACAGGCATATCTCACGACATGAAAGGAGATGTTTCAAATAAGCTTATAATGGTTTGTCAAAAATATTAATTGTTTGTATTATTATCTCAATGCTAATGTTTTTAAATGAAGCGGTATGCTGTGACCATAGAACTACTTTAAGCATATTCTGGAACCAGCACTACATGATGGAGAAAAAATGGCAATGAATATATTGCAAACTTTTATTAGCTTTTAGATTTCTGACAATTATAGTAACTGAAGAGATAGCAGATTTATCAAACCAGACCTTCAGTAAGAATCTTGTTGCAGTGTATTCTATTGCATATGTACAGAGCAGAGTCTACACAGAGAATAGTTTCTCTGTTACTTAGTACAGCCTTCTTTCCCCCGACTACTGGCCAGAAAACAAAGTCAGAAAATGGTTGGGAAGTGGAACATGTGTTATTACTCTCCATCCCCCCCCCCCCCATCTCCTTTTCCCTTTTTCAGAAGACACTATACACCTTTGGCTACAGGTGACCCACCTTACATACTTGACCGGATCTAACCTGAGGTCAGTCTAATTGATGCATTCAATCTTCACAATGCTATGTCTATTCTAGAGTAGTTGGGAATTCCGCAGTCCCAATGCATCGCTTAGTCATTGATTTAAAGTGGTGTTCAGAATTATATAATTGGGAGACTGTCTTATCCAAAATTGCATTTAACTGCATGATGCTATGTAATGTTACCAATGTTTCTGAAATACTTGCCTACTAATCCATGACTTTATTTTTTATTGTAATAATCAACTGAGTTTTTTGGCTTGCTGAAGCAAACAACAAAATGTTGATGGCATCTAGTAAACATAAACGGGAGATTCAGAGACTGTGCCTATTATACGCAATTGTCCATAATTGTCTGCTTTTTGCTAGAACTTGCTTTTTCTGGTCATTTACTTGCTAAGCTATCTGCACAAAAAAAAAAAAAAAAAACCTAAAATAACCATGATTATAGTGCTAACAGATTACAAAACCTCCTAAAATGTATAGCATAGGATATTTAAATTAACAATTTAGATCTACACGTCAAATTTTATTTTAATCTGAAGTCTAAGTAAGGTAGTTTTTACGTATTGCCAATTTTTCATGGTTCAGCTTGGACAGATGTACTGTATTGCCCTGTACATACGATCGCACATTCTGACAACAAAATCCATGTTTTTTTTCCGACGGATGTTGGCTCAAACTTGTCTTGCATACACACGGTAACACAAATCTTTTCGGAAATTCCAAACGTTAAGAATGAGGTGACGTACAACACGTACGACGAGCCGAGAAAAATGAAGTTCAATAGCCAGTGTGGCTCTTCTGCTTGATTCCGAGCATACGTGGTACTTTGTGCGTCGGAATTGTGTACACACGATCTGAATTTACGAGAACGGATTTTGTTGTCGGAAAATTTGAGATCCAGATCTCAAATTTTGTGTGACGGAAATTCCGATGGAAAATGTCCGATGGAGCCTACACACAGTCGGAATTTCCGACAACAAGCTGCCAAACTTTCCGTTGGAAAATCCGACCGTGTGTACGGGGCATAAGTATGTAGGTGCCATACCTGTGGGATCCCTGTAGAAGCAGGAAAATCACTGTCGTAGACACCACTACTACAATGATCTCCACTAGCTTCTCGGTCCCGTGACAAGCGGCTGCCCGGCTGCATTGTCAAGTGAGCAACCTACCACCTGCCTTTACACTCACATGAACTTTAATGGCATCTCAGTCTTAGTACATAGGGTTTGAAATTGCGTTTGCCCACCCTTTGCAGCTATAACAGCTTCAACTCTTCTGGGAAGGCAGTCCACAAGGTTTAGGAGTGTGTCTATAGGAATGTTTGACCATTATTCCAGAAACGCATTTGTGATGTCAGGCACTGATGTTGGACGAGAAGGCCTGACTCGCAGTCTCAGGTCTAATTCATCCCAAAGGTGGTCTGTCGGGTTGAGGTCAGGACTCTGTGCAGATCCTTCACCCAAACTCGCTCATGCATGTCTTTATGGACCTTGCTTTGTGCACTGATGCGCAGTGATGTTGGAAAAGGAAGGGGCCATCCACAAACTGTTCCCACAAAGTTGGAAGCATGAAATTGTCCAGAATGTCTTGGTATGCTGATGACTTAAGAGTTCCCTTCACTGGAACTAAGGGGCCAAGCCCAACCTCTGAAAAACAACCCCACACCATAATCCCCCCTCCACCAAATGATTTGGACCAACATCGGTGCCTGACCTCACAAATTCACTTTTGGAAGAATGGTCAAACATTCCCATAGACACACTCCTAAACCTTGTAAACCTTGTGGACAGCCTTCCCAGAAGAGTTGAAGCTTTTATAGCTGCAAAGGGTGGGCCAACACAATATTGAACCCTACGGACTAAGACTAGGATGCCAATAAAGTTCACGTGCGTGTAAAGGCAGGTGCCCCAATACTTTTAACAATATAGTGTATATAGTTACATTGGTACAAACTGTCATACATAAACTTTAGCAGCCATTTGTGGACACTGGACATATTACACATGTCCAACAAAACTTCATCAAAGTACACAGGACTTGTGTAGTAGGACACTTGAATGGGTCACATTTGGCTGGAGGTACTGTCAAATGAACGCAACAGGGGGTTTAATTCTTTTTGCGGCTGTGGCATGTATACACCCCTGTTTGCTGCCTTTGCAGCTTAAGGGGAAGCAGTCGGGGAAGGCAGTAAAAATATGACTAAATTGTGTGTTTTACTGCCCCCTATAGTGTCATTTTAAACGGGACACAGATAGAATAAAGTTTACACGTTTTATCTAAAGTAACACTTTTTTATATGAACACTGATCAAAGTAAGTAAAAAAGAAGAAAAAAATTCTATGGGTTGCATAAAATACAAAATCATTTTTGCAAGAAAATATCCCCAGAACAAAGTAATTGCCAAATCAATAGGACAATAGCAGAAATGTAAAAAATTATCAGATCCATAGGCTGCGTAGACTTGTGTAAACTGAATTGGTTAAAGTAAGCAGGGAAATCGAATGACTATACTCTAGTGTTGTTTTACTCCCATCATGTTGCATACACTTTTCAGGCTGCTTGTTAGTAATTATTGCTGTAAATCTGATGCTCTGCTGCCCCATAGTGGAAGCAAAAGAAAAGGTCTCGGGTTGATGTGTATGAATCTATGTAGACTACTACAATTTTTATGTGTTTAATTTTACAGAAAATTTTAAATTATGGTCTAATGTAGAGAGCTCAGGACTAACTAAGAAACCTCTGTACACACCTTGGATTAACAATAAAAGATTATGTTTTACAACTGGATTCTGGATATAGTGTACTATAAATTAAATACATAAAGTAGGTTATATGCTTTAAATACTACTTATATATTTTTTTTTTCATTAGTCTTTACCAACTACTGTTTCCTGACTGACTAGTGTCTATATATTCACTTAACCATTTGCCTTCTGGGCACTTACTGTATACTCCCTTTCTGTGCTTAGACTGTGCTTTCTGTGCTTAGACCAATTTTCAGCCTTCAGCGCTATCGCACTTTGAATGACAATTGCATGGTCATGCAACACTGTACCCATATGAGTTTTTTATCATTTTTTTGAGACAGAGAGCCAATAACCTGCAGCTCTGCTTATATTGTGATCAGCTGTGATTGGACCGAAGGACACAGCGATCACAGAGTACACCAGATGCACACCCCAGGGAATGCGCAAGGGGCGTGGTTCTAGGAGGACATCAATGAGAGAGCTGCGCTGTAACCATCTTTCAGGTATAGCGTGGTTAGGAAGTGGTTAACATATACTGATTTGTTCCAAGGGCAAATTGTTAAAATAGCCCTCTATTTCATGTCACTTCTACAGTACCTTTGCACACTAAATAGATGTTGTCTGATATTAATGATTTTTGATAAGTGTATATAGTCAGTGGGGTAGCTAGCGTTTTGCAGAGTATTGAAATTATGCGCTGGAAGCTTCTTGGATACAGCAAACAGATTTACTTTTATGGAGAATTAGCAATGCATGTTTTACAGCATGAGAAACATGAAACAGGAACTGAATAACAAACAAGTGCGCACAGAGGAAAAACAGTACTTCTTCCCATTACATCAAATCATAGAAACACACTATAATACTACATTGCCACCTGCTGGTATAGACAGGTATACTGCATATGTATAGTTCAAAGTATATAAAGCTACTTGCTGTTATTCTTTTCAACACCCCTTCTCAACAGCATGTGCTTTGTCAAAATACATTCAGCTTCTTCTGGATATAACTATGACGTTCCTTCAATAAAGGCTTGGTGAGTGCATCGGCAGTCATCTCCTCTGATGGGCAGTATTGAATGTCAATAACACCTTGCTCTTGATTGTCCCTCAGTAGGTAATACTTGACGTCGATGTGCTTGGTTCTAGGATGGACCCTTTCTGATCACGTAAGCTTTATACATCCCTGGTTGTCTTCAAACATGGGAATTGGTTTTAACATGTCTACCCCAATGTCCACAAAAAAGTTGACAAATCCATATTGCTTCTTGACATGCGTGAGCTGCTGCAATGTACTCTGCTTCGGTTGAAGATAGAGCGACAGTTGTTTGCTTTCGACTAGACCAACTTATAAGTCCTTCCCCTTACTGGAAAGTGAATCCACTTGTGGATTTGCAGTCTGTGCAGACTCCGGCCCAATCAGCATCCACATATCTGACCAATTTAGGATCGATTGTTGCTGGTAACCGTAACTTCATCTGAATTGTTCCTTTCAGGTATCGCGTCACTCTTTTTACTGTGTTCCAGTCACGTTGACTGGACTGAGAAAGCTGAGACTTTCCTGCATAGTATTCCCACTCCTGCGGCTATGTCTGGTCTTGCCACAGTGGCAACATATAGCAACTCACTGATTGCTCTGCGATAGTGTCATTGCTCTTTTGATAGCCTGGTTCCATAGGAGTGTTTACTTCCTTTGCATCTTACATATGGAAATGTTCCAAGATATTGGAGATTTTCTGAGATTGGTTGAGAAGATAACTTTCATCTTCTCTCTCTATTTGGATTCCCAGAAAGTAGCTATTGTTTCCTAGCTCTTTGATTTCAAAAATTCTTTTCAGGTGGTGAACTATCTGATTGTAATCCCCTTCTTGTTCAAAACAGGTAATAATGTAATCAACATAGATAAGGATATATATCCATTTGTCTTCTTGATTCCTCGAGTAGAGACAGGGGTCTGCTTTACTTCTTGGGAATCACTCTCTAGTAAGTCTCTGGTAAGTACTTTGTTCACTTTCTCATTTCACATCCCTGCAGATTACTTAAGATTGTAGATGCAAGGTTGTTTCCTTGCTCAAACCCTGGTGGTTGCTCCATGTTGAGATCTTCCTTAATGTCTCCATAAAGGAAAGCCGTTTTAACATCTAGGTGTTTGACTTGCATGCCCTTCCCGGCTACAACGTTAAGAAGTGCTCTGATGGTGGAGTGTTTTATGATGAGAGCAAATGTTTCATTGTAATCTTCACCAAATTTCTGTGAGTAACCCTTAGCAACTAGACTGGCTTTGTATTTGTGGATATTCCCTTCTGTGTCTGACTTTACTTTAAAAGTCCACTTACTTCCTATAGTTTTGCGGTTAGGAGGGAGCTCTGTGAGCGTCCAGGTTTTATTTCCTTGAAGTGACTTTAATTCTTCTTCTGCTGCTTTTCTCCATGTATTGGCTTCATGTTTTGGCAGTTCGTCTATGTCTTCCCAGGATTTTGGTTCAACTATGCTGTGTGTTTTGACAGTGTATGACAGCTTGCGGGGTTGTATCCCCTTTGTAGTCCGAGTGGATCTTCTGACTTCAGGCAGTTCAGCAGGATCTGATGGGGAACTTGATTTAGGCAATGTGAGTTCCACCTCTTGTTCTGTCTCCTGCAAAGGTTTGCTTTGGTCCTTTTCTTCTGGTTTGCTGGGTATATTCACTTCACAGCATTCAGGGATCTGTGTTTCTAGAGATGGGCTCTCATCAAAATAAACACTATGGCATATTGTCACTTTCTCAGTCTTTGGGGGTAGGATTCTGTAACCCTTAGTTTCCTCACTGTAGCCTACTAGAATGCCCTCTATGGCTCTCTTCTCTAGCTTGGATCGCTTTCCACTTGTAATATAGGCATATGCTTTACATGCAAACACTCTGATATGCTCCATGCTAGGCTTTAATCCATGCCACAGTGCCACAGAATGGAGTACTTTTAATGGCTCCTGAGGGTAGTCTGTTTTGTAGGTAGGTTGCAGTCAGGACTGTTTCTCCCCAGTACTTGTGAGGTAGGTTGGTATCTGACAACATGCATCTAGCCATTTCTATAAGAGTGCGATTTTTCCTTTCTGCTACACCGTTTTGTTCAGGAGTGTATGGTGTGGTTGTCTGGTGTAATATTCCTTGTCTTTTCAGGTATGAGTCCACTTCTTTGCTTATGTATTCTCCCACATTATCGGTACGTATTATTCCTGGTTTCTGTTGGAATTTGATAGTAGACATGGAGACAACCTTTTGAAGTTTCTCTGATGTTTCATTCTTGTGTTTCATAAGATAAGTGGTTGTGTACCTGTAATAGTCATCAATAATAGTCAGTAGATATCTGTTCCTGCCTGACGTGGGAGTTTTCACTGGACTGCATACGCCACTATGTATGAGCTGCAGGGGGAGGGTGTTTTTTTTTTTTTTTTTTTTTGAGAAGCCTGTGGAAGAGTAGCACGTGAGGCTTTTGCTTCAATACAGCACTTGCATTTCCTGAGCACTTTGCAAGGCGCTATTGTCAAATTTTGCGATAAGCATCTCTTTAAAATGTCCTGTATAGCTCTGGACTTTTGTGTCCCAGCTACCTGTGCCATAAGTGATTACATTTGCTGTGTAGGTCATTAGATACTATACTGGCTTGCTGGTCTGTGGTGATGAGCTTATATTGGTGATTATCCAGCTTTCCTTTTGCGAGGCATCATTTTTTATTGTGAATTGTGCATTCATCATCCTGGAACTTAAAGAAGAGGTCCAGCCTAGGTGAAAAAAAATTAAAAGTCAGCAGCTACAAATACTGTAGCTGCTGACTTTTAATATTAGGGCACTTACCTGTCCAGGAAACTTGCAATGTCGGCTCCCCAGCCGATCTTCGGATCGACTCCCAGGTGCTGCCGCCACCATTCCTGGTAAGGGAACCCAGCAGTGAAGCCTTTCGGTTTTACTGCTGGTTCCCTAATGCGCATGTGTGCAGCATGCTGCACTTTCTAATTGGCCCGCCGGCGGGGGACGGAGGAGAGGGGCCGAAATTTAGGGAGATTGGGCCGTGGCCCTGTCTCCGGAAGTAGGGAAAAAAAATAGGCCCCCATTTCCCCCTCCCCCCTGAAAAGTGCCAAATGTGTCACCGGAGGGGGGGAGGAAGCGTATAAGCGGAAGTTCCACTTTTGGGTGGAACTCCACTTTAAGTGTGAGAACATTGTTTGCAAGACTTTTCACTGATAGAAAGCTGCCTTCTAGTTCTGGAACATACAGCACTTTCTTTGCAAGGATACTGTGCTTGCCTCATTGTAGTAATGCAGTTCAGGAAGCCCTGGCCTTTACCTTCTGCAGTGATGCTTTTCCGGTTTCTAGGAAAACTTTGTCTTTTGCACTGTAATCAATGTTTGTGAAGAAGGTCTCATTGCTAGTCATGTGGCTTGTTGCTCCTGAGTCTATGCACCAGCCACGTGGCTTGCCACTCTGTATCACTTTAAAGGCGCCACTCCATGATGTGTCTGCAGTTTCCTTTGTGACTGCTTTGACTCTTTCTTTTGTGGATAGCTCTAGCTTTTGCTGCTCAGCTTTCCAGATAGAACAGTCCTTTTTTAAGTGACCAATCCTTTTACAGTGAAAACAGGCTCTGCTTTCTGTGTTGTGCTTTGTGCCTTTGTACATCTTAGGAGCTTTGTCATCATGGCGTGTATTTTCTTTCCTTCTGTCATATTCATCAATTCATTTTCATTTGACATATTCCAGTGTTAGCTCCTGCTCGAGTCTGGTTTCTAAAGCATTAATAAGATCAGTATATGTCTCTGGAAGACTGCAGAGGAGCAGTTATCTTTGATGTCCTCTCCTATTGCGCGTAACTGCTCTATGATTTCTAGCATAGCTTTCACGTGGTCACACATATGCTGGCCTTCTTCTAGTCTCATCTTATACAGTTTTCTTAGTAAAAATAACTTGCTGTTTAGACTTGAACGCTCATGCAGTTTTTGTAATGAAGTCCACATACCTTTGGCCATTTTCTATGTTCTTATGTGGATAAGCTGGTCATCTTTCACTAGAAAGCTTACAGTTGCTTTTGCCTGTCTATCCTTCCTGTCCCAGTCCTCCGTCTCTCCGTTTGTGGGTCTGTCTGTATTCAGCACTTGCCACAAGTCGTCCTTACTGAAAAGCATTTCTGGCTTGAACTTCCACAGCTGGTAATTGGTAATGTTCAGCTTTGCAATTGCAAACTTCACATCTGAACAGCTTGCCATCTTTCAGCAGCTTGCAAATCAGTATTTACTGATTTGCAGAATTCTTTGCTCCAGTGCTTGCTGGCTGCCCTGGGCCCATAACCTGTTGCAAAGAGTATTGAAATTATGCGCTGGAAGCTTCTTGGATACAGCAAACGGCTTTACTTTTATGGAGAATTAGCAATGCATGTCTTACAGCATGAGAAATATGAAACAGGAACTGAATAACAAACAAGTGCAGAAAAAAACAGTACTTCCTCTCATTATATCATATCATAGATACACACTATAATACTGCAGTGCCACCTGCTGGTATAGCCAGGTATAATGCATTTGTATAGTTCACAGTATATAGAGCTACTTGCTGTTGCCATTTCCAACAGCTAGCACATCTGGCACCCAGGGCTGGTCATTTTCTTTACACACCTCCCCCCCCCCCAAAAAAATGGCATGAGGCAATATAGCACTATGCCAAAACTGTGGGCGTGGTCAGATTCCATCAACAGTGGGTGGGACTTAAAGGGCCATATGCTTAAATGACTGTGCCACATGCAAGTATGTAACAGACAGTACAAACCTCAGTACATTCATTTTTAATACAATAAAACTATTCTATTACATATCCTTTTCTACAAACAGCCATCCTTAACAAAGAATGTGATGTGCTTAGAATGCAGTAGTCAGAAGTAAGAAATGTAAAACAAGGTGAGGAGAATTTATCAAAACTGGTGCAGTCAGAATCTGGAGAAGCTGCGCATGGCAACCAATCAGCTTCTATCTTCAGCTTGTCAGGTTAAGCTTTGAAAATGAAAGCTATGAGCTGATCGGTTGCCATGCAGAGCTGCTCCAGATTCTGCATTCTGCCTGCTCTAGTTTTGATAAATTCCCCTAAGGGCTCATTCAGACAGTAGCAGAGACATGTCTTGTATGCTGGGCCACTTTTTTTTTTTTTTTTTTTGTTTACAATCTTTTGCTGCATCTGCATCCATCGGAGAGCTTCACCTATAGAACTGGGTGCACAGATCTGAATGCAGACACTGTGTGTTTGAATACATGCATCCCTTCCTGTCTGCATGTCAAATTTTGACATTGGACTATGCTGCATCGCAATTGATTTTGATTGTACTGCCTGCACAGGTATGCACAGAACACTTGTGCATCCCCATGTGGTACACAGCCATCACACTCGGTATGGACGCATATGCTCCATGTGTCCATACCAGCCTCACCTTCGTTGTCCTGTATACAAACCCCCTCTCCTTGTCCTAATAAATGCCTTCCAGTTCTAGACAGGCTCTTTCATTTAAACTTGTACTGTGGGGCACTGAGTATGACTAGAAGGGAGACCGCACAGCACTCCACGCGGGGGGGGGGGGGAGATGCCACTCGCACTGGGTGCCTCTGCTCTAGGGTACCACTGCAGTCTGATGGACTGTAATGAACAGGTAGCTCCCGATGCATAGTTTGCCAAATACCGAAGAATCAAATAGAAAGAGGGAGATCACACGGGAATGCTAGCGCTGAATCACTCTGCTCCTCCCACCCGGATTTCCTATAGAAAAGCAATCTGAAGGGAAGTTGCAGCTACTGTTGCTTAGTAACATAGCAACAGTAGCTGAAGCGTCGCTCTGGGATGCTTTTCTATAGTGTGGGTGGGCAGGAGGAGCAGAGTGATTCAGCGCTAGTGTGCCTGTGCGGTCTCCCTCCTTCTATTTTATTCACCAGTATTTGACAAACTATACAGCAGGCACTACCTGTCCATTACACTTGATCCGGCAGCAGTGGCACCCTTAAAGCAGTGGTTCCCACTGCGGGTGGGAGCAGCGCCCCTCTAGAATAGAGCAAGGATAGATAGATTGGATAGAGAAAGGGAGGGTTATAACACCTGTCATTTTTTTTTCTCTTTTTGCCATCTGTGTTCCATTGTGGAGATTTCTCCTCACTTTCTGTCCCATAGCCAAAACAGGAAGCGAGAGGAAATCCCTCCAAAGTGAGGGAACTCCAGTGTGTCACCAGGGTCTCCAGAACTATTGTCTCCATTGAAAGATTTCCCCTCTATTAGTGTTCTGATGTCAATCTAAAATTTGTGATTTTTTTTTTTTTTACTTTCACATTTGATGATAACGGAAAACATGACAAATAGTGCGTGGGGGAGGGGGGGATTTCCCTAACTGGGGCACAGACAGCAATAAAAACTGCAAAATTCCCTCTCCACTCCATTCAAAATTAAAAATAAATTCTACCTTTAGTTACACTTTAATAGCTGTGGTGTAATTTAAATTGTATACATATATACTGTATAAAATAGATTGTGGGAGAATCAAAGTCACCACATCCCTTCATTGTAACAGTCTATTAGAAATATAACAGTAATGGTACTTTAACCACTTCAGCCCCGGAAGGATTTACCCCCTTCCTGACCAGAGCACTTTTTACAATTTGGCACTGCGTCGCTTTAACTGCTAATTGCGCGGTCATGGAACGCTGTACCCAAAAGAAATTTGTGCCCTTTTCTTTCCACAAACAGAGCTTTCTTTTGATGGTATTTGATTACCTCTGCGGTTTTTATTTTTTGCGCTATAAATGGAAAAAGACCGAAAATTTTGAAAAAAAATGATATTTTCTACTTTTTGTTATTAAAAAAATCCAATAAACTCAATTTTAGTCATACATTAGGCCAAAATGTATTCGACCACATGTCTTTGGTAAAAAAAATGTCAATATGCATATATTTATTGGTTTGCGCAAAAGTTATAGCGTCTACAAACTAGGGTACATTTTCTGGAATTTACACAGCTTTTAGTTTATGACTGCCTATCTAATTTCTTGAGGTGCTAAAATGGCAGGGCAGTACAAAACCCCCCCAAATTACCCCATTTTGGAAAGTAGACACCCCAAGGAAATTGTTGAGAGGCATGTTAAGCCCATTGAATATTACATTTTTTTGTCCCAAGTGATTGAATATTGATAAAAAAATAAAAATAAAAAAATTTTTACAAAAAGTTGTCACTAAATGATATATTGCTCAAACATGCCATGGTTATATGTGGAACTGCGCCCCAAAATACATTCTGCTGCTTCTCCTGAGTATGGGGATACCAAACACGTCATGCTTAAAAATTGCGCACAAACGTGCAGTGGCGATAAACTGAATACATTTTTAAAAGCCTTTAAAAGCCTTTACAGGTTTCCACTTTAGATTTACAACGGAGCTCTGCTGCTAAAATGACTGCCTTCGATCTGACCTTCGCAGTGATACCTCACATGCATGGTGCAATTGCTGTTTACATTTGACGCCAGACCGACGCTTGCATTCGCCTTTGCGCGAGAGTGGGGGGGGGGGGGGGCAGGGGTGGGGGTGCTTTTTTTTTTTCCTTTCTTATTTTTTTTGCTTTTTTATCTTATTTTTAAACTGTTCCTTTCATTTTTTTTTTTTTTTTTTTTTAGCATTTTTATTGTTATCTCAGGGAATGTAAATAGAGATATACTTTATTGTCATTGTATACATACAACAAAATTTTTCCGGATACTCTTTACAGCAGCAATAAAACATTTCTCAAGAAAACCACACATACATACTCCTAGCACATGCCCACATATCTATTTAAATATATCAAAATATAAAATGTTATTTAAAAATAAATAAATAAAAGAATGTTAAAATTCTACATAAAATTCCTAAAACACTGTACCTGATAGGATTATGAACAATACGGCCCTAGGGAAAAAACTATGCTTTAAGCGATTAGTGTGCATTTTAAGTGTTCTATATCTTTTCCCTGATGGCAATGGGACAAACACACTGTTGTTTTTTTGACAAACACACTGTAACCTGGGTGGGTTGGATCAATACTAATAGCTTTTGCCCGCTTTTTTAATCAGCTGGCATATGCTGTGTCCAAATTTGGTATATCTGTTCCTATGATCCGCTGTGCTGTTTTCACCACACGAGACAGGCACTTCTTATCCTCCGCCCTGCAGCTGGCATACCACACTACAGCACAGTGGAGAAGAATACTCTCAATGGTACAATGATAGAAATTGACCAGAATCCTTAAGGGCAATCCAGCCTGCTTCAGTCTCCGAAGGAAAAACAGTCTCTGCTGCGCTTTTTTCACTAGAAAAAAAGTATTTTGAGACCATGACAACTCCCTTGTAATATGCACTCCCAAAAATTTTATAGTGTCCACCCTTTCCACCTCCTCACCACCTATATAAACTGGGCAATGATTGATCTTTCTTGATCTCCTATAATCCACTATTATCTCTTTAGTTTTTGCCGTATTGAGTATTAAATCATTTTCTCTACACCACTCAACCAAATGTTGAATTTCCTGCCTATAAGCTGTCTCATCATTATTTTGTATGAGTCCCACTAGAGTGGTGTCATCAGCAAACTTCACTATAGTGTTAGACGCATGTATGGGAGTACAGTCGTGCGTGAACAATGTAAACAAGGCCGGACTTAACACACATCCCTGTGGTACCCCTGTATTCAAAATAATAGTGTTAGACATCTGATCTCCTATTCTCACCATTTGTGGCCTGTTTGTTAGAAAATCCATAATCCAAGAGTGCAGCAATGGACATAGGCCCAAAGCTTTTAACTTTTCCACTAATTTTTCAGGAACTACTGTATTAAATGCAGAGCTAAAATCAATGAATAACATCCTAACATATGTGTTTGGGTGCTAAGGATGTGTCAAGGCAGCATGCAATGCAATAGCAATTGCATCATCTGTGCATCTATTTGCACGCTAGGCAAACTGATACTTATCCAGATCAACAGGAATGCTTGCCTAAATATGCGAAAATACGAGCCTAAATATCCCCTATGATAGCAATAAGTAGTGACAGGTACTCTTTTTTGAAAAAATTGGGGTCTATTAGACCCTAGATCTCTCCTCTGCCCTCAAAGCATCTGACTACACCAAGATCGGTGTGATAAAATGCTTTCCTAATTTCCCAATGTCGCTTTTTACACCTGGCGAAATCTAAGTCATGAAATGCTCGTAGCTTCCGGTTTCTTAGGCCATAGAGATGATTGGAGCCATTCTGGTCTCTGATCAGCTCTATGGCCAGCTGGCCGAATCAACGGCTGCATTCTCAGGTTCCCTGTTGGGACAGGAGAGCCAGAGAAAAACATGGAATACGATGGGGGGGGGGCATTCCCTCCCACTGCTTGTAAAAGCAGTCTAGAGGCTAATTAGCTGCTAGAGTTGCTTTTACATGAAAGCCGACCCCTGGCTGAAAAGAATAATACCAAGATGATACCTAAACTTGCAGGTATCATTCTGGTATAACCACTTAAAGTCCAGCAACATACCAGTACGTTGCTGGTCCTTGTTGGGCATATATTGTAAACTTTTTTTGCATGCAGCCTGTGGGCTGAACGAAAAAAAGAGATTGATCGGTGGGTATGCCCACCATTAGAATACCTCCCTTCATCCACCCACTTCTAATGATGGACATATATGTACCGTTTATATATGCCGAAGCATGGGGGCATCCTCCTGCAAAAGGTAGGCGCAAATCGCTCCTCCACCCACTGCTGCCCCCACGCTTCGGCATATATGCTGAAGTATGTAACTGTGGTGGTGACATCACCTCCGACAGTGCTGGAGTCACGGCTTTATGTATTGTGGGAGTAAACGCTGTTGCTGTCAAGATAAATAAATCCGCGCTGCAGCTGAATGGCGTACCTGAAAACAAACAAAAAAACACAGTAAACAATAAAGTATAAAAAATTACATACCTGAAAAGCAAACATGATAAAACATAACAATAAAACTTTGCAGAATAGAATACAGTAAAAAAGAGCAGAATAGAGAGAGAATAGAGAGAGAGTTAACAATAAAACGACAACTATTTTTGTTTTTTTTATTTTATATTTTTTTTTGTGTTTTTATTTTTTTAATTTTTTTATTTTTTTTTTTACAATTTTTTTTATAACTATAACTTTTATAACTGTAACCGGTTCCAGGTTTGGGTCTCTCAAAATGCGATGGCATCTTGGGAGACCCTGTGAAAGTATATCCTAGTCTGTGCAATGCTGTACCCTACGCTAAAACTCAACTAGTGTATGGTAGCGCTCAAAACATTCACCAATGCAAAGACCAGGATTGCCAGGACAGGAGGGACAATAATACCGGGTGTCACGCCTATCTCCGCGCTTTCTGCAGACACAACATTTTCTTTGGGGGGCTCGTTGGGTAGGGGTACTCGGGAGGACTTAAATAAAATGCCTCTCATGCAGCCGGCTTACTGCATTTGGTTGGGGATGGTGAAGTGGAGCACCGTCTGGAAACAGAAGGGCTCTGACGATCTCTTCCTGGAATTTAAGGAAGAATCCACTCCGTCCTGAAGCTCTGTATAGCACATAAGCAAAGCCAATTGAAATAAGTATACAGACACTTTTTTGTACCAGCGTCTGGCCTTACGGGCAACTAGGTACGGTGCCAACAACTGGTCGTTGAGGTCCACCCCTCCCATATTTTGGTTATATTCGTGGACACAGAGGGGTTTCTCCACAACACCAGTCGCCTTAGTAATTTGGACCGTCGTGTCTGCATGAAGGGAGGTAAGAACGAAAACATTCTTATTGTCCCTCCACTTCATAGCGAGCAAATTATTACACCACAAGCAGGCTCTCTCCTCCAGCCTAAGACGGGAATCTACAAGCTGCTGGGGAAAGCCCCGGCGATTAGATCGCACGGTGCCACATGCTCCAATTTGATATTTAAAAAGGTGACTAAAAAGTGGCACGCTTGTGTAATAATTGTCCACATATAAATGTTACCTCTTTCCGAATAAGGGTGACACCAAGTCCCACACAATCTGGCCAGCGCTTCCTATGTAGTCAGGGCAGTTTGTCGGCTCTACGTGACTATCTTTGCCCTCGTAAACCATAAAACTACATGTATAGCCTGTGGCCCTGTCACAGAGCTTATACATCTTGACCCCGTATCTGGCACGCTTGCTGGGAAGGTACTGTTTGAATGACAAGCGGCCAGAAAATTTAATCAGGGACTCATCAACGCAGACAACTTGATGGGGAGTAAACAAGTCTGCAAAACGTTGGTTGAAGTGGTTTACGAGGGGCCGAATTTTGTAGGGCCGATCGTATTCAGGGTCTCCACGAGGATGACAGAGTTCATTGTCGTTGAAGTGCATGAACCGCAAAATCTGCTCGTATCGTGCCCTGGCCATGGAGGCAGAGAACACGGGCATATGGTAAATTGGGTCAGTGGACCAATATGACCGCAACTCACTTTTTTTTTATGCCCATGTTGAGGGAAAAGCCCAGAAAGATCTTAAATTCGGAGACCGTAATTGGTCTCCAATCTCTGGCAAGGGAGGACTGGGGAATAGTGGCGATGTGTTGACCAGCGTACAAATTGCTTTGGTTCACAATAGATCTATAGAGATCTTCGGTGAAAAACAGCGAATAAAAATCAAGTGACGTAAAATCAACTGTTTCCACCTAAATGCCGGGTTGGCCAGTGAATGGGGGAAGTACGGGTGCTGCAGAAGTGGTGGGTTCCCAATTAGGATTGGCGAATGCAGCAGGAAGGGCACTATGGGCACGACGGGCCTGTGTTCATCTTATTGGTGGCAGCGGGACACTACTTGTGCTTGCCACCTCGCCAGCTTGAACTGCACTTATGGGACTCGCCACGTCACCAAGTGTTACTGCAGTGCTGGATGTACGACCAGGGTGTACTAGGCCGCTGGTGCTTGCCAGTTCACCAGAAGGAATAGCGGCGCTAGTACTGCTCTGCTCCATACGAGAGCCCTGCGGTTCCTGCACCTCAACAACAGCAGAAGAAGTTTGGGGTCTGGTACGCCTGACCTTGGCAGGGACCAAAACTCTGTCGTCAGAGCTATCTGTCATGGAGCCGCTGTCGTCTACAGGATCGTATTCTGAGCCTGAATCTGACAGATGAGTGACTTCCTCTTCACTATCTGTCATGCTCAGAAACGTGTAGGCCTCTTCACTAGTGTACCTTCGATTTGCCATTTTGGGCTCTAAATTTAGTGGTACACTAGTGAGACAGCGACTGTATCAAAACGCTACCAAAAAACTGTTAGCAATCGCAGGGATCAGGCCTGACTCTGCGAACGCTGCAGTTATGTGTGCTTAGTGTTTTGTAAGTGTCAGTGATCGATCGCTATTGCACTTGGGCTGGGCTGGGCTGGGCCGGGCCGAGGGGCAAAACGCAGGTGCTAGCAGGTATCTGGGCTGATCCCGCTAACACTGCATTTTTGGGAACCCTAAACTGCTGGGGATGCTAGTATAGATCTGATCGGATCAGATATTGATCTGTTCAGATACTATACCACTAAGGGAAGTATATGCTGCATGTGTGGGTGTTAACGCTACTGGCACTAACCTGACGCTGCCTGGGGAGATGCAGACCTTATCTGACCCTAAAACTTAAATTATATCACCACCGGGCGATCAGGGGGCTAAACCTTTATTAGGTAATAAACAGTGGGTTCCCTAAAGCTATAAAAAAACAAACTAACTAACCAGCGTCACCCGTAACAGTTATACGGTGATCACTGGTGAAAGGGTTAACTAGGGGGCAATCAGGGGGTTAAAACCTTTACTAGGTAGTATATGGGGGTCCCTGTCGCTATAAAACACTGACGGCGAACCTATATACTTACCTCCCTAACTAGCGCCACCTGTGTCACTAATACAGCGATCAGATAAACGATCACTTAGTGACACTGGCGACGGGCAGTGATCACGGGGTTAAAACTTTATTAGGGGGGGTTAGGGGGGTACCCTAGACCTAAAGGGGGCTAACCCTAACTGCCCTACCACTTCTAACTGTCACAAACTGACACCAATGCAATAATCAGAAAAAAAAAAAACTGCTATTGGTGTCACTGTGACAGGGGGTACAGGGGGGTGATGGGCGGGTGTTGGGGGGTGAAAAGTGTGCCTGCATGTTCTGCTGTTAGTGTGCAAACTTACTTGATGTCTTCTCTCCTTGGCGCCGGAACGAAAAGACTGGCTCGAGGAGAGATTACATCACTTCCTCCGCTTCTGTTTTTTTACAGAAGCCGAGGAAGCATTTCATTCGCCAGGAGCGATCGCGAGGGGGGGCCACGAATGAGTGGCCTCCCCCTCACCTTTGATTGCCCCTGACGATAATCTGACCGCCGCAGGCACCAGGGGGGTCCAATCGGACCCCCCGCCCGCGGAAAGGCAAGGACTTATATATAAGTCCATTTGCCTGCCCGTGCCATTCTGCCGACGTACATCATCGTGCGGTGGTTGGCAACTGGTTAAAGGTGTCCCCTTGCAGGATTGGCAGGCACACACAACCACTGGCCGAGCTTGGGTGCGGCGCTCCGATTTTTAACTTCTACTAGTGTTACTCTTCCTGTTGAAGCCCCCCGGGCGAAACATGTTGAAGTAGCTACTTGGAGTCATTCTGTACGTGAAAATGAAGGTATCCGTATAAAAAACCTTTGATGTAATCTGAATATCCTGATGTGTGAAAGCTCTTGTTTTTTTTAAAACACTAAGGCACATTTTTAGAGAAAACTTTTGTACTAATAAATATGTGGACCTTATGAAAACCCTTTGTAGCACGGTCCCCTCAGTGACTTCTTGGATTTACCTGCTCATCTGCATCACCATGACCGTGCAAACATTCCAACCCACCTGACACTCTGGGTTCAGACATTATTGCAGCGCCTTTAAGGAATGAGACAACACTCAGTGTTTATATTCTATTAACAGTTACTGGAATACTTCAGGTGAGATATTGTTGTAAGAGGGGTAATGGTTCTACTGAGCTTTGAATAACAGCACAAGCTCAATAGAATGCTTCCACAAGAAATGCCAGTTAAGACAGTTGGTAAACACAGAATACTATATACACATATGTACAATGGAGCACCACTTAGACATAACCTGAAAAGGATAAGTAACTTTAAGCATCAATTCTGACAATACTTTTAGAAAGAGAAACCCAGGCCGGCCTGTTTAAACTGTGTTCCTAATGAGAGATTAAGCTAAACCAGAATGGTAAGAGAGTCCCTTAAGCAGCAATGACAGAATGTCCCCGTTGCAGATCTGATGGTCTTCACCGGCAGTTGGAGCTCATTAACTATATCCAATAAAGTGTAGTAGCAGTGGGGTGGTGTATCTTGTGATGACTGCAAATGCCCATGTACAGTGTTCAGATAGAAGTGCAGTGAAGTGTTCCCAAAGTAAAGCTGTCTGTGCACAGTGTCCCAGTAAACAACCAAGGAAAGGTTTGCAAAAGTGGGCAATTGCCCTCTCACCAACGACCAGGCTGATTCAGCACCTTCCACATAGTGATTCCCAGATAGATGTCCTGGCTATGGACCCGCTTGTGATGATCACCCGATATGGAGCCCGTAGCGTGGGTTGCTACACTGTCGAGTTGGTGCTGTTCAGATGTCTGATGAACCACAGGCAGCGCTGGATCGGTTTTCAGTCAGGCAGGAATTCTGGATACCGCGTGGTAGGCCGCAATCTCACTCTCCCTACACGGAGAGGTCCATCCACACACAAGGCCAATAAGGAAGAGAGCGTGGGGCGGGTCTCTGGTCTCTTTTGTAGCTCTTCCCAGCAATCTCCTTGATGGTAGCAAAGATCCCTGGGATATGTGGTCCGGGTGTATAGTCATGCAAGGGAACAGCTATCTGAAAGAACTACAAATCCCACAATCCCTTTGGTTGGGTTTACAAATATGATGTCAATTTAGTAGGGATGAGCTGAACACCCCCCGGTTTGGTTCGCAGCAGAACTTGCAAACAGGCAAAAAATTTGTTTGAACATGCGAACACCATTAAAGTCTATGGGACACGAACATGAATAATCAAAAGTGCTCATTTGAAAGGCTTATATAAGTTATTGTCATAAGAAGTGTTTGGGGACCTGGGTCCTGCCCCAGGGGACATGTATCAATGCAAAAAGAAGTTTTAAAAATGGCCGTTTTTTTCGAGAGCAGTGATTTTAATAATGCTTAAAGTGAAACAATAAAAGTATAATATTTCTTTAAATTTTGTACCTGGGGGGTGTCTATAGTATGCCTGTAAAGGGGCGCATCTTTCCCGTGTTTAGAACAGTCTGACAGCAAAATGACATTTCAAAGGAAAAAAAGTCATTTAAAACTACTCGCGGCTATTAATGAATTGTCGGTCCAACAATACACATAAAAGTTCATTGATAAAAAACGTTTTTACCCGTTTACGTAAAACCGGCCACCCGCTGACCCCGCCCTCCTCTGACGCACGGGGAAAGTCACAGGGAAATCCCCGTGCATCAGAGGAGGGTGGGGTCACCGGGTGGCCCCGCCCTCCGTTATATAAGAAATGTCAGAAGAACCGAAGCGTCACACGATGGAAGACTCCCACTGAGGTGGATCGTGCGGATGGAGCGGAGAAGATGCCTGGAGGAAGATGCGGGACGAGAAGAGCAGAGGAAGAAGACAATAGAGAAGAAGAAGATGAAGAAGAAGATGGAGGAAGAAGAAGAACACCAAAGGAAGACCAGAAGAAAGAAGATGAAAGAAGAAGAAATAAATAAAGAACTTGTCAAAAACAGTCTCTTGTGTTTTTTTAACATTTTTGACACTTTTTTTGTGAAATGGTAGGGGTACATTTGTACCCCATTACCAATTCACACGGGGGGGTTGGGATCTGGGGGTCCACTTGTTAAAAGGGGCTTCCAGATTCCGATAAGACCCCCGCCCGCAGACTCCCACAACCACCAGCCAAGGGTGGAGGGGATGAGGCCCTTCTCCCCATCAACATGGGGACAAGGTGCTTTGGGGGGCTACCTCAAAGCACCCTCCCAATGTTGAAGGCATGTGGCCTGGCACGGTTCAGGAGGGGGGGTGCTCTCTCGTCCCCCCTCTTTTCCTGCAGCCTGCCAGGTTGCGTGCTCAGATAAGGGTCTGGTATGGATTTTTGGGGGGACCCCACACCATTTTTTAAAAAATTTTGGCACGGGGTTCACCTTAAAATCCATACCAGACCTGAAGGGTCTGGTATGGATTTTGAGGGGGACCCCCACGCCATTGTTTTATGTTGCACAGGGTTCCCCTTAATATCCATACCAGAACGGAAGGGCCTGGTATGGAATTTAGGGGGACCCCCACGCCATTTTTGTTTAAATCTTGGAATGGGGTTCCCCTTAAAATCCATACCAGACCTGAAGGGTCTGGTATGGATTTTGAGGGGGACCCCCACGCCATTTTTAAAAAAAAAAATTTTTTTTTAATTTGCGCAGGGTTCCCCTTAATATCCTTACCAGACCTGAAAGGCCTGGTATGGAATTTAGGGCAACCCCCACCCATTTTTTTTATATTTTGGTTCGGGTTCCTCTGTGGGGAAATCTCATGCCGTTTTTATCAATGAACTTTTATGTGTATTGCCGGACCGTCAATTCATTATAGCTGGCGCTAGTGATAGTAGTTTTACATGAATTTTTTCCTTTAGAAATGTCATTTTGCTGTCAGACTGTTCTAAACATGGGAAACATGCGCCCCTTTACAGGCATACTATAGACACCCCCCAGGTACAAAATTTAAAGGAATATTACACTTTTATTGTTTCACTTTAAGCATTATTAAAATCACTGCTCCCAAAAAAACTGACATTTTTAAAACTATTTTTGTATTGATACATGTCTCCTGGGGCAGGACCCAGGTCCCCAAACACTTTTTATGACAATACCATGCATATAAGCCTTTAAAATTAGCACTTTTGATTTCTCCCATAGACTTTTAAAGAGTGTTCCGCGGCTTTCGAATTTGCCGCGAACACCCCAAATTGTTGGTGAACAATGGTGAACAGCCAATGTTCGAGTCAAACTCATGTTCGACCCGAACATAAAGCCCATCCCTACAGTTTAGTAACGCTAGGCACTAGGGGGATAAACAATATACAGCTAGGGTACGGAATAACTGTTTGTTGCAATTGTGGTACACATTGCTACACTTTCTCAACATCATGACTCTTTGGCACCTTTAAAATCCCATTACTGTTAAATTTCTGATAAACTAATTTAAATTGTACCACATAGGGCACAGAGGTAAATTAAATTGTACCACATAGGGCAAAGCAACAGGTTCATGTTAACCTACCTCTCCCTAGAAACATTTACAGTAATAACTTACGAGTAACGCGGTATACGAGCGTTTTGAAAAATGAGCAACATTTTTTTTTAAATCGTCTTGATATACGAGCGCTATCTTGATATAAGAGCAGTAGTTTTACTGTAAAAACAAAAGAATTACACTCACAATGTTAAGGAGTCTGGTGTTCACCCATGCAAAGCCACTGTGTATATGTACAGTAAAGCTGTTGACACTCCCAGCTGGGAGGGGTGCGCGTAACGTGCGTTCAGAGCACCCAGAAGTGATGTCAACAGTTCCTGAGTGTCTCCGAGTTCTCCAGGAAGCGCTGGGAGCCACTATTGCCCCCGAACCTCTGGCCACATATAGCGCTGTATACTGTACAGCAGCAGCTTTACTGTACATATACACAGTGGCTTTACATATATGAGCTCCAGACTCCTTAACGTTGTGAGTGTAATTCTTTTTTTTTTTATATTAAAACTGTGATTCTTCTTTTTTTTTTTGTTTTGAACACAGAGGTACAGTACAGTACTCCTACTACAGTACTGCACAGTGTTAATATGAGCTTTTGCTCATATTTTGATCATTTGTATATGAATAAATGGTTGTGGAATGAATTATCTGAGTTTCCATTATTTCTTATGGGAAAATGTGCTTTTATATAAGAGTGCTTTGAAATACAAGCATGCTTCTGGAACAAATTATGCTCAAAAATCAAGGTATTACTGTACTTACTTTCCTTCCTCTTTTAAAATGGAATTAAAGTCACACTACTTAACGCCTCTCCAACTGTTCAATATTAGTTGGGGGGGGGAGGGTTCTCACTGGCACAGGCATCTTCTCCCTGACTTGTTCTGGGTGCCAGTTTTGGCCATCTTAATTGGCTGATGCAGAATTAGGTAACTTTGCAGTGTACATGCCACAGATGATTGAGAGCAGGCAAGTAGGTTTATTTTACTGAAAAAGACATTGCATGTCTCGTCTTTGATAAATAGCCTGTCTACTTCTAAGGTTTGTAATTTTGCTGTGAGTTCTGCTTTAAGCCGTCAGGAGCAACAGGACGTTCCATATAAACTTACACAGAAATATGGACTCTCTTATGTGATTGAATGCTAAATAGAGGCATCTGACATCTGACTACTCTGAAAGTTCCATCCTGTCAGGAAACCAGAGGGGGGAGCTTCAAATACATGCAAAGATAAAACAAAGAGAAACCAGCACAAGGGATCTAAGTGTAATAAAAACAATAGGTGTCTATTGAAACTTGAATAAAGAGCAGATACACTCACAAAAGGATAGTTGCCAAGGTATTGGGTATAATGAGACAGTGTGTCCCTATATACACAAAACGCTTGTGTCATCCAGCTGATCCGATAGTGAACTGCCCAGCAGTGCTGTAGAGTGTGCAGCATTGCTCCCCTGCTGGATGCCGCTGACAGAAGCCAGTTCTGCTGCTGACTCTTGTGAAGATGTCATATTATGATGGCATGTGCCTGTAACAGAACGCGTTTCTGGGGGAGGGGGGACCAAAGTCGGCTTCTGTCAGCAGCTTCCAGTAGGAGAGCAGTGTGGCTCAATCTGCAGCCCAGCTGAGCGGTTCACAATTTGATGACTTGAGCAGTCCAGGAGGTACAGTGGTACACTCTCTCATTATACCAGAAGCTTCTGCAACTGTCATTTTCTTCTGCTTTTTATTCAATATTCAATAAACACCTATTGTTTTTACTACACTTAGATCCCTTGTGCTGTTTTTTCTTTGTTTCATCCTGACTCCACCGATTGGCCTAGAACTGTGATAGGTATTTGTTTGGCTACTGAGCCAAATGGAGCTGATGGGAAGCAAAGCAAAGACTAGTATACGTGCTGGGAAAGGGGGTTAAAGCAAACATTTTGCTTTTGCCACTAGAGATGAGCTAAGTGTTCAGTCTAAATGCAAGTACAGACCAAATATTTGCTATTTGGACAGTCGTCCGGGCACTGAACATTAAAGCCTTGTACACACGATCGGATTTTCCACAAAGCGTCAGACTTTTGTCCGAAGGGAGTGTGCCGTGAACTTGTCTTGCATACAAACGGTACACAATTGTCGGCCAACAAACACGATTGTAGTGAAATACTTGACGTACTACGAGCCAATAAAGAGGAAGTTCAATTGTCAGGTGCCACCCTTTGGGCTCCTTCTGCTAATTTTGTATTAGTGGAAGTTTGGTGAGTGTTGATTTGCTCTTTTCATTTTGCGATTTTCATTTTGTGCTTTTCATTTCGCATTTTTCATTTCATTTCTGAACGGCCGTTCGTCAACCAGCCATCTTGCGGAATCGCAAGGAGGAGATAATGCATTATTTATTATTGGCCTTGGAATTATTGCTTTGACCAAGTCCAGTCCAGGAACAGGAGGAGGAGGATTTCTTGGACCAAAAATTGGTTGCTTTATTAATCATGACCAATTTTTTCATATGCCTTTGCTGCGGGAGCTCCAGGAGAATAATCCGGATGATTTTCAGAATCATCTCCAGATGACGGACCCCTGCTTTCACCAACTCTTGGCATTGTTGACCCCCTATATTAAGAAGCAGGACACATGCATGAGGCTTTTATTTTATTTTTTGGTTGAATAATGATTTGATTTGGTATATTTTCTATATTTTTGGATGCATAGAATGCACTTTTTGGTTAAGTTCTATTGGCAGATAGCATGTCTAATTTTATTTGTTTTCTTTTTTTAATGCACAATAAAAAAATTGTGTAGAATAATACTTGGCTATGTGTTTTACTTCAAATGACAGTTTGGGAGTAGGCAGTTACATTTAAAAAAATAAAATGTAAAATTAACAAAGGACACCAACATAGTTGTATCTTTGATCTTAAAAACTACGGGATAATGGTGTTGTGGTAACTTGTCCAAAAAAAAAAAACAAAAAAAAAAAACAAGCATAATAATATTATTCTTGATATCACTGGAAAATAAAAGCCTTTTAAAATACGTTTGGCAGAACTCCTTCAGTATCACCAGCAAAGCAGCTTCATTATTATCCCATTAAAGAAGAAGAGAATGGGCGCTGCATTTCGAGATTTCATAATTTGCCGCGACACAAATGTTAGTTCTCCATTACAAACACTAGTTTACAAGACCGACCGCTTCTAGCTCGTCCTTGCTTCCGAGCATGCGTGTTTGTACTTTGGACTTTTGTATGACGGACTTGTGTACAGGAAAATCTGACAACAGACCGTTGTCCACTGAAAATGTATAATCCTTCCATCCAACATTTGTCCACGGAAAATCCGACAACTGTCTGATAGAACATACAAACGGTCGGATTTTAGGCCAACAGTCTGTCAACACACAATTCCTGTCGGAAAATATGATCGTGTGTACAAGGCTTTAGGGCATTCATCGTGGACAAAAGTAACTGCTTCCTGCTTTTAATGGTTGCTTTGAAGAGATACAGTGGCTGCAGAATCTTTAGCATCTAACACACTGGTCCCCCGCTGAGCACAATGGTTCAATCCAATGGCCAAATGGCTATAGATCCATATAGGAGCTGGCAGATGGAACCACAGAATGCAGAGGGGTGACCAGACTTCCATTATCACCAAACGTGTTGAATGCTGAGGATACATTAGCAAGCTTACCTTTAGGAGAAAGCAAAGATCGGTGGTGCAGACAGCAAGACAGATAAGTATCAATTCTTTTTTTACAAGGTGCGGTTATTTTCACCTTTTTATTTTGGCTAGTCACTTTCTTCCACATTTTTGGACAGTTGGCAAGGCCATCACTGATTAAGGCATAATCTCATTCATACTTTTTTTTTCAGCCACACATTGGGGTTGATTTACTAATGTTAGTCTGTGCACCGCAAGTGAACTGAAAGTGCAGTTGCTCTAGATCTGAGGGGAACATGCAAGGAAAATGTAAAAAATGCACTTTTGTTTGCACATGATTAGATGATAGAAATCAGCAGAGCTTCCCCTCAGATCTGGAGCAATGGCACTTGCAGTGCGCAGTACATATTGCCTTTAGTAAATCAACCTCAAATGTTTTTTGCTAACCCCCCGTTCATTCTCAGCTAGGGATCTTGGTGATGGAAGCTTACTTAGTGAGTGCAACTATGTTCCTAACTACTTCTTTTAAAGCAAAACGCAGCATAAGTCTTTGATGTTGCTCATTGGATTTACTGGTTCTATTTGATGGCATGTAGGAGTAGAGATATTAGTTGCAAAACATTGTTAGTGTGATAATAATATCTCCAATAGTTCACTGTGATATTATTTATCACCATGATTGTATAGGTTTCACCTTATTTTCAAAATGGGTGTTAAGGTTAGGTGAAGGTTAATGTTAGATTCAGTTTAAGGGCTAAGTTAAAGTAGATGTAAACTCTGACTGAATGATCGTTAATTTACTAAAGCACTGTACTGCATTTTCATAATACTTCTCTTCATCTTTTCATCATTTTTTGTGCTGCTGATGTCCTGTAGCCCATTTTCAGACACTTACTGCCTATATGCATGCACTCCAGAGATGGGTGAATGGTATTTCTCAAGGCATTGACAGCAGTGGACAATGGCTGCATAATGTATGTAGAACCTGTCACTCGTAGTCTTCATCAGAAGCCTATGTCACTGGGTGACAAAACCAGGTGCCCAATTAGTAGACAGGGACAATGCATTGTCATCCTATTAAAAGTAATACAAAGACAGGATCATCTGGTATTCTTTTACAAAACCTGCAGGTTTCAAAATTATTTAAAAATCTGCTAACGTGTTAAAAATTGTTGTTATTGGATTCATATATTCTTTGAATATACAGTGGGTAAAATAAGTATTGAAAACGTCGCCATTTTTCTAGGTAAATATATTTCTAAAGGTGCTTTTAACATGAAATTTTCACTACAAGTCTGTAACAACCCATTCAGTCCATACATAGAAAGAAACCAAAACAAAAACGTTTAGAAATGAAGTTATGTGTAATAAAATGGAATGAAAAAGGGAAAAAGTATTAAGTGTGCTAACTGAAATGTAATACTTCATACAAAATCCCAAAGCTTTCTTTTGGTAGTATTTGATGATCTCTGCGTTTTTTTATTTTTTGCTCTATAAACAAAAAAAGAGCGACAGTTTACTTTTTGATATAAAAAATATTCCTAATTTGTCAAAGGCAATATAATTGATGAATATGACAGAAGGAAAGAAAATACGCACCATGATGACAAAGCCCTTAAGAGAAGGCAAAGCCTGTTTTCGCTGTAAAAGGACCAGTCACCTAAAAAAAGGACTGTTCTATCTTGAAAGCTGAACAGCTAGAACTATCCACAAAAAGAGTCAAAGCAGCCACAAAGGAAACTGCAGACACATTATGGAGTAGCACCTTTAAAGTGACACAGAGTGGCATGCCACCTGGCTGGTGCATAGTCTCAGGTGTGACAAGCCACATGACTAGCGATGAGACCTTCTTCACAAACATTGATTAAAGTGCAAAAGACAAAGTTTTCCTAGCAAACGGGAAAAGCATCACATCTGAAGGTAAAGGCCAGGGCTTTCTGAACTTCATTAGACCACAAGGCAAGGCAAGCAGAGTATCCTTGTAAAGAAAGTGCTGTATGTTCCAGAACTAGAAGGCACCTTTCTATCAGTGAAAAGTCTTGCAGACAACGGTCTCACAGTTAAGTTCCAGGGGGATGAATGCACAATTCACAATGATAAGCGATTCATCGCAAAAGGAAAACTGGATGATCACCTATACAGGCTCATCACCACAGACCAGCAAGCCAATATAGTCTCTAATGACCTACACAGCAAATGTATTCACTTATGAGACACAGAAGTCCTGAAGCTATACAGGACATTATAAAGATTTAACAATAGTGCCTTGCAAAGTGTTAATGAAATGCAAATGCTGTATTGAAGCAAAAGCCACACGTGCTCCTCTTCCACAGGCATCTCATAGAAAAACTACCCACCCCCTGCAGCTCATACACAGTGATGTATGCGGTCCAATAAAAACTCCCATGTCAGACAGGAACAGATATCTACTGACCTTCATTGATGATTATTCCAGGTACACAACTACTTATCTGATGAAACACAAGAATGAAACATCAGACTTCAAGAGTCTGTTGCCATGTATAGCAACACATTCCAACACAAACTGGGAATAATATGCACCGACAATGGGGGAGAATACATAAGCAAAGCATAAGTGTAAGCTTATACGTAGGTGTTGGGGTTGATTTACTAAAACTGGAGAGTGAAAAATCTGGTGCAGCTCTGCATAGAAACCATTTAGCTTCCAGGTTTTTTGTCAAAGCTTAATTGAACAAGGTGAAGTTAGAAGTTGATTGGCTACCTGACAAGGTTGAGCAGTGAGCTTTCTTTTTTTTTATATCAATAGCCTGTGCACTCTACAGACTACCTGGTAGTTAACCACTTCCCTACATATGATGTCCACAGATGGGATCTCCCATCCTGGGTGGACGTCATATGACGGCCTCAGATTCCCGGCCGCCTAGGGGGCGCGCGCCCGCCGCTTTGCTTGGGTCCCGGTGCGTGTGCGATGTTCGCCGGGCACCCGCGATTGCCCGTTAACCGGACCGGACCGTGGATCTCTGTGTGTAAACACAGAGATCCACGTCCTGTCAGCTCAGAGGAAAGCGATCTGTGTTCCCAGTATAGAGGAACACCGATCGGTCTCCTCCCCTTGAGCGTCCCCTCCCCCTACAGTTAGAAGCATTCCCTAGGAAACACATTTAACCCTTCCCCGCCCCCTAGTGGTTAACCCCTTCACTGCCTGTCACATTTACACAGTAATCAATGCAATTTTATAGCATTGATCTCTGTATAAATGTGAATGGTCCCAAAAATGTGTCAAAAGTGTCCGATGTGTCCGCCATAATGTCGCAGTCATGAAAAAAAATTGCGATCGCCACTATTACTAGTAAAAAAAAAAAAAAAATTTTTTTTTTAAAAATGCCATAAATCTATCCCGTATTTTATAGACGCTATAACTTTTACGCAAACCAATCAATATACGCTTATTGCGATTTTTTTTACCAAAAATATGTAGAAGAATACGTATCGGCTGAAACTGAGGAAAAAATTTGTTTTTTTTTTTAAAAATTGGGATATTTATTATAGCAAAAAGTAAAAAATATTGTGTTTTTTTCAAAATTGTCGCTCTTCTTTTGTTTATAGCGCAAAAAATAAAAACCGCAGAGGTGATCAAATACCACCAAAGGAAAGCTCTATTTGTGGGGGAAAAAAGGACATCAATTTTGTTTGGGTACAACATCGTACGACCGTGCAATTGTCGTTTAAAGTGCGACAGCGCTGAAAACTAAAAATTGGTCTGGGAAGGAAGGGGGTGAAAATGCCCTGTATTGAACCGGTTAATGTTTGTGAACATTCATATCTAAAACATCAATTCATAGAACATTACTTTAGTTTTATAAAGTAACCTTATTGGAGGGTCAGCAGGTGAGGATAATGTAATAAGAATATTCCTGCGCTACCCAATTGGAAAAAGAAAAGAAAACAAGAACTCAGAAAAATAGTAAAAACGCACGTATGCGACTGGACAGCTGCATGCACCGAAGCAAGGGTCAGACATAAGCCCAAAATCAAACTGAGGTATAGAGGGGGAGGTGCTGCGCTAACCAGAAGAAAGCTGTAAATCTCTGTCTGTGGTCAATTAATAAAATGACATAAAATCGCATAATAAATCGCATAAATAAGTGTTGACACTAAAAAACATTCAAGTCTTAATAATCAGCATCATGTGTATGTGAAAAAAAGTGCATAAAAAATCCTTTTCAATAGGTATATATTAAATGACAAAAAAATCGCATGTTAAATCGCATAAATAAGTGTTGACACTAAAAACATATAAATCTAGATAACCATGTGTTGGTGCACAAAGGGACATAAACACTACTTCATGTGAATAATTCTAAATAAAAATACATAGAATAAATCAGAAATAACCATCAAAAACCTATCCTTATAAATGGTGCAAAACGTACAAAGTGCCAGTGCTTAAAGGTGATCTAGATATCGCAAATAAAACACATCAATCCAATACATACATACCTGAGATGTGGAGGCTGAGCTAGGATCCGCGCTGGTCCAGGACCCCTGATAGGACCATAGCCACTTGTAATCAGCTGCCATTAGGATAACCCAACACCGGCAAGCGTGGATATAGGGACGCGATTGAGGCTCAGGACCTGGCGTTTTAGCTACAATTCATGCGGTTGACCTAGCACTGCTAGGTAAGGGGCCACTGCTTACATTAGTGTTTTAATGCACGAAGAGGACACTGAGTGAATTGCATCCCAGACACCCCACTGTTGTTTTATTGAATACACCAGAACTTGCTTTTGCACCTTCAATGACTTTTACACTGGCACTTTAAGTTTGCTGCACTTACTGGCATGTCATTGGTCATTTGTTTCGCAGGCCAGCACAATATATTTTATATCACTATTATTGGGACATTTTTTATATTATTTATTATCCATATTGCGTTGGATTGATGTGTTTTATTTGCGATATCTAGATCACCTTTAAGCACTGGCACTTTGTACGTTTTGCACAATTTATAAGGATAGGTTTTTGATGGTTATTTCTGATTTATTCTATGTATTTTTATTTAGAATTATTCACATGAAGTAGTGTTTATGTCCCTTTGTGCACCAACACATGATTATCTAGATTTATATGTTTTTAGTGTCAACACTTATTTATGCGATTTTACATGCGATTTTTTTGTCATTTAGTATATACCAATTGAAAAGGATTTTTTATGCACTTTTTTCACATACACATGATGCTGATTATTAAGACTTGAATGTTTTTTAGTGTCAACACTTATTTATGCGATTTATTATGCGATTTTATGTCATTTTATTAATTGACCACAGACAGAGATTTACAGCTTTCTTCTGGTTAGCGCAGCACCTCCCCCCCCTATACCTCAGCAGGTGAGGATAGATTTAGTGTATAGTGAATCATAGGATGCAGTATACAGCACACAGAATTTAGGTCTCTCTCGCATTTTCTTTCCTGCATTATATTAACTGGCTATTTCTGCAACATGAAGGTATTTCTGCCTGCTGGCAGAATGCTCTCCTCTGAGAGTACTCAAAATGTTATAAGTATTATTATTGTTCTTAGATTATGATGTCTTAAAATAGGTGAGTATACAAGTCATGGGTTTAGGAGTGCTTTGTAATGCTTGTCTATAAAAACAATTTTATGGCTTGTCTGCTATTTACTGTGCTGAGATTGCAGCTAGATATTGTTAATATTTAAGCAGGTGCTATGTATCCATTACCTGGTCCATTACATGTATTTAATGCTTTATGTATGCAGATCCTTAGATAGATAACGTTCTATGAATGCGCAAATGCTTTTGCTAAAGTGTGTGGAACTTAAGGGCTACTTCACTTTGTTGTTTTCTTTTTTTATTCCAATTAATATCATGGGTTGGGGGTATTGGCTGAACAAACTATTTAAATTATAAAATGCCATGGAATTAAAAGGGTTGTAAACTCTTGAGGATTTTCACCTTAATGCATTCAAATCGCTCCAATATGAATGAGGGCTTTGGACCAGAGACTTGGTAGTTAGAAGTGGGTGGAGCAAAGTTCAATTTTTCCAGGAAAATTCAAAGTCTGCATATAACTTTAGCTGTCTATATATTTACATGTACTAATTGTAAGGATATGTGTTTATTACTGAAGGTAACCTTTGCGTTTATATTATTTTATCATAGGCTCAGTTTGTATTTTCCAGTCTTGTAACAGGTTTAGGTTTTACTATAACAAAATAAAAATTGTCAAATAACTCTCAATTCATATTGTTTTTAATAAACGCAAAGGCAAAACAGTGTTGTTCATAGCATCATACAACACAAACAAGTCCATGTAAGTTCTCTACATGTTTTTGGGTGGATCCTGAACCTCAGGAATTATGTATTGCCCCTTCCACCACTTGGAGTATATGGGGCTGCTTCTCAGAGCAGGCTGAGATTTCTGTATGTCAGACAAACTTCAGAAGCTCCGGTCAGCAGTCTGGCAGCTCTTGGCTTGCAGGTGGCCCTCCCTGCATTTTAGCATGCAGGTTTAAGGCCTGATGGTGGCTGCCTTCGAAGCTGCTTTGTATGCCCAGTTCCATATGAGAATGCTGCAGAAGAAAAATCCTATCGAAATGAAATGGGTCTTCCGCTTTCCTGGACAATTGCATTCCTCTGGAGTGTTCGACAAGGGCATCTTTTCTCTGGGGATCTCAGTCTCCATCTGTACTGACTGGAAAGCCCTTCCTTTCCCTTTTGTTGCACTGTGGTCATGACAGATGCCAGTCTGGGGAGGAGTCCTGGGATTGGACTTGGCTCTAGGTCCCTGGTCTCCGGTGGAAGCTTAACTTCCCATCGATGTCCTGAAGCTTCGAGCGATCAGTTTATTACTACTGCATGGACAGATCGACTGCCAGGTATACTGATCAGATCCAATCAGTCACTGCTACTGCGATGGCTTATGTCACTCATCAGGGAGGTACGAGGAGTGCAGCAGAGGCACTGGAGTAGTCTCACATCCTACAATGGACAGGCAGCCAGCTCTGTCCGCCGCACACATTCCAGGTGTCAAAAGCTGGCAGGCAGCTTATTTCAACTGATAGAAGCTGGATAAGGGGTATTGGTCCCTGCTCCTGGGGGTATTCTGTCAGCTTTGTCTTCGCTGGAGGACACCAGACATGGACCTGCTGGTGTCCTGCCTCAACCAGAGGTTCGTGGCAAGATCGCTAGATCTTCTGGTGGGGCAATGAATGCACTGTTGGCATTGTGGCATCGGTACAATCTTATCTTTGCCCTTGTGCTCATTTGGCTGACGCTTCATCTGCTGAGCAGGACAGAAGCTGAAGGAATATTGACAATTCTGGTGGCTCTGGACTGGCCTTGCCATCCGTGGTGTGCTGCCGTGGTATAGTTGGTGGCTGATGCTCTTGGGTGGCTGCCTCTTGGGAGGACCTCCTGTCTTGGGGGCTGGTATTCCACCCTGTGGTAAAATATATACATACAGCGCCCACAAACAAAAACCCATAATAAGTGATAACAAAAAACAAAAAGTCCATACAAAACTATGAAGGTGCTTCACAAATAGTGTGTGAAAATGCAGGGAATGCTTCACATCTGGTGTGCGGAAAGTGCAGAGAAAATGTTGCAGAACAATTTTCGGGTGTACCAAGACACCCCCAAATGTGTCCCCACTCACCAAATCACAATGACACCCAGCTTTTCAGTCTGGGAGTCAGTAAAGGCTTGTAATGATATATAAGGAATGTTGCAGGATGGCAGTTTCACTGATGAGTAGATAAACGATCCTTCAATGTTAATACTCAGCCATACGAAAAACAAAAGTGAAGAAAAAGGTAGGACCAATAGTGAAGTATGCTAAGATTGAAAATTTATTGCGCATAAAAGGTTATACTTACAAAAGTAAGTTAAAATCAGGCATTGAGACAATCAGAGGATGCAGCAAACACCATTAACAGCGTTCCCACGAGACAGGAAATTACGTCAGAACCGGAAGTGTGTCACGTCAATGCATTTCGCCTTCCCACAGGGCGTCATCAAAGGACCTATCTTCCGATTGGAACTGACTGCATTAAATCACAAATGAGAGAGATACACTCCCCTTCCTCAACCAATCAGATCGGCACAGTGGCCATTTTGTTGGTTAGGAAAACATGTTGCCCCTATGGATAGAGCACACTCCATATGAGGGACTAAACCACCATGAAATTGTTGGATAAACCTGAACAGATGTCAGTTGCGGTGTCGTGGAAACAAATAGAAACATGTGCAATTCAATGCTTTAATAAACAAGTAAAAAACACAAAAAATGCAAAATAAGAAAAATACAAATAAAAATAAGACCATAAAGAATTTTTTTTTTTAATAACAAATAAAAAATAAAAATAGTAGTGAAAAAATATGAATGAAAAGGAAAATAAAAATAAAGATAAAATAAAAATGAAAATAAAAAAAAAATCAAAATACAAAAAAAAAAATAAATAAATAAATAAAAATTAAAATTAAAAAAATAAAATAAAATTAAAATAAAAATAAAAACAATAATAACAATGAAAATGAAAATAATAAAATAAAAATAAATATAAATTGAAAATAAAAAAAAATATATAAAATGAAAAAATGAAAATAAACAGATTTAAAGATAAAAAATAAAATGCAAGCCTAACCAGATCAATGGCTGTGATTAAAAATTGGACAGGAAACAATTAAGATCTAATTCAATGTTCAACCCCAGAGGGTTCATCGTCCTCAAACGATGAATCCACTGGGTCTCATTAAGAGAGATGGCTCTCTTGAGGTTACCTCCTCTCCAATGGGCTTTAACTCGAGCAATGCCACAAAAGGTGAGACTACTGGGATCCCGACCGTGGAATAACCTAAAGTGGATGGACAAGCTGTGGTGTTTGAAGCCCTTTTTAAAAAAAAAAAATATTTCACACCATCAGCGCAAGTTTATATATTTAGTTTATATATTTTTTCCCTGGTATTCCACCCTAATACCATCGCTGGCTTTGTCAGCATGTTTCTTGAAACCAGGTTTTTGCCTGCTCTGTGATTTTGACTATGTGAATGGCTTATAAGCCTATTTCCTGGAAGCTTTGTCTTCACACCTGGACAGTTTGTATCATTTGGAGTGGAGTTTGGGGCTCCACCCTCTCTCCTCCTCTATGGTGGTTTGGGTGTTGGCCTTTCTCCAACGTGGTGTTGATCAGCAGCTTGTTTTGAGCATGATCATGGGTCAGGTCTTTGCTCTGGCTGTTTTCTTTCAGTGTCCCTTGGCCACATAGCTTTGTTTTGCACTTTTTCCAGAGGGTTTTTCCTGTGGTGCCCTTGTGCACTCCCTGCTGCCGCTGTGGGACTTGACCTTTGTGCTGTTGGCCCTCAGTAGCCCCCCTTTGAGAGCATTCGGGATATTCTCTTACTTGCGCCTTCACGGACAGTTGCTTTCCTAGTCACTGTCACCTCGGCCTGGCAGGTGTTGGAGTTTGTAAGCCACCTTGTCTGGTTTTACACTAGGACAAGGAGGTGCTTCACCCTTCCTCTTCTTTTCTCCAAAGGTGGTGTCATATTTTCACTTGACTGAGGACATTGCCCTTTCTTCTCTGTGTCCACGGCCATCGCACCCTAGGGAGGTTGCCCCTACACTCCTTGGGCAAGGTTCGCGCTATCTGCGTTTCCCTTTCTGTGACAGCTGCCTTTCGGAGGTCCGAGCATATCTTGTGCTTGTGGATGGTCTGAAGACAGGCATGGCTGTCTCTTCTGACACTATTCCCATTGGGACCTGCAGCCAATTGTACAGGCATCCTCCGTCTCACATCACAGCCCCCCATAGAGCAAAAATTTGATTCAGACGTCTGGAGAAAGAAAATGTTCCTGACCTGACCTCTGTGAATTTTAATTCAGTACCCCAATTTTAATTCAGTACCCCTGATTTAGAGGTATGGTTGACCCTCCTGCGCACCTATAATGGTCATTCCGGTTGGCAAATAGAGGAATTGCCAAACTTGCAGCTGGAGTTTTAAACAGACGCATCATGCTGTTGTGGATTGGGCACATTCTTCCAGGCTGAATCTTGGCCTGCCTCGTGGACCCAGCTCAATTTTACGTAACCTGATGTTTGTCTGAGCTTTTTTCTATCGTAGTGCCAGTGGAATTATGGCGTGAGAAAATGCAGAACAGGTGCATGGTTTATTTGGATAGATAATATGAGTGTAGTACAGGTGGTTAACTGCCTCTTCGCTTGCTGTAGTCTCCCTTTTGTGCTTTCTGGTTCTTAGATGCTTAAACTTTAATGTCTGGTTTAGGGATAAACATGTCCCAAGAGTATCTAGTTTTATTGTCAATTCCCTCTCAGTCACAGTTCAAAGGCTTAACTGGAAGATGTCTGTTCATGATGAAATAATGAGTCAGGCAGAGCCTCCCCAGTGACCTCATTGCGTACAGGAAGTGAACCCGGAAGCATATGCTGTTTTACCAGCTGGGTGATTGTGTTGTCATGTGCAATTTACTTTTATGTTTGTAAGTGTAGTTTATACTTAATAAATAAGTGGTTTATAATTTCTACACTATGAGGAGCATATATCTGCTTATTTTTGCATGATTCTGATTGCGTGGGTATATTTATCACTAAGGAACAACTTATGCCGCGTATACACGGGCGAGCTTTTCGACGGACTAGGTCTGGCGGACTTTTCGACGGACTTTCCAAATGAACAGACCTGCCTATACACGATCAACCAAAGTCTGACGAATTCGTACGTGATTAAGTACGACCAGACTAAAACAAGGAAGTTGATACCCAATAGCTGCCCTAGCGTCGGTTTTTGTACGTCGGACTAGCATAAAGACGAGTGGACTTTTCTACCGGACTCGAGTCCGCTGGAAAGATTTGAAACATGTTTCATTTCTAGGTCAGTCAAACTTTTGGGAAAAAAAAGTCCGCTGGAGACACACGATCGAATTATCCAACGGACTCCGGTCCTCCGGACCAAGTCTGCCGTAAAGTCTGCTCGTGTGTAGGCAGCATTAGACGGACAGCGCTGAGACTTGTTTGGAGAAATGCCACTGAGGTTGTGCAGCTATGGGCTTTTTTCTCTGGTAAGCCCTCATCTTATCTATCATTATTGGTGACGGGTGACACTGGTGATTTGGATATTTGGAGATCAAGACTTCCTACTCACGTGATATTGCTAAAGTGGATTTGTATTATGTTCATTTTTTTTTTCTTTTATTAAGCACTATTTTTTTTATTGTATTTCTGTTCAGTCTAATGCCTGTCTGGAACTGATAGTAAGTATAGGCCTCTTAGACTAGGTCAGTTTATGGTTTACTGGTGCTCACAGCATAACTGTGACAGGCATTGGTTGTTATATTTGAAAAAAGTTCTATAAAGCTTTGGCATTGCCCTTTTTCCAACTTGAAAAGCCTCCATGTAATCTTTGGGCATGGTATGGGTTTTGTTATATGGTCATAATCAGTCTATGCTTCTCATCAGTCATGTTTATTTGTAAAAAAAATATGTATACATAATTGAAATAAGATAAAAAGAAAACTGAGCCAAAACCACAAAAGTTTCCCTTTAAATACTTACCTGTATACTTTATTCTTGTTAGAAGAGGGAGCAGGTATATCAAAAGAAAAATGAACACAAAAATACTCGGAGCCTGATTAATCATAGATTACTGGGGGTGCCACCCAAAAGTAAGGGCAGGGTGTATACACTATGCATAAAATATACCAAAAACTCGAAATAAAAAGATGTGAACACCCAAAGGCTACCTCATTCTTTATTAAATATGGTGAAACAGAATGACAAGGTGTAGCTCTCCACAACCCTCAATGGGCGAATGCAGTGCAACCCACCATACCAGGTAATCCTGGGAGTCATCTGCACTGATGACTGAACTGCTCCACTAGTAGCAATCCTGGAAAAGATATGATCAAACTGGCAGTCCCGCCATAACAGGCAATGGTGAGTGCCTGGAGAAACTAATTGGAGAGATGAGAGGCAATGCGGAAATTCATGTAGCCAGATTTGCTGATCGCTCCACACCTGTATAATATGTGATGAGAGCAGTGAAATGGCATCAATCATGAATCTCAGCAAACACTGGGCAGTGTAAACATGAATGATATCCTATAGCTGAATTTGATCCGGCCAGTGCTAGTACTAGGTCCCAGTAAAACTGCCGATATGACCAATCTGCAGATAGTTCAGTTACTTACTGTCCTGCTTCCATCTTATGATAGCTCTGTGTGTGCTGTAGTCGTTGGGCATCCCATATCTTGGTATCCCATATCTTGGTGCGATCAGGTCAAGGATGGTATATGTCATGCAACATACTGGTGCCGGATGGCACACAATTGCCATACTGAAGTACAGAGACAACCAGTCCCATAGAGCACCAACAGCAGAGTCGGCCAATAGTCTGTCCATCTGCCAACAAGTCCCGTGGATGGGGACTCCGATAGTCTCCAACAAGTACTGTAGCTGAGGCATGCAGTGCATCAGAGGGTGGGGGGTCTGTCCCTGTATCATGTCTACATGTTTTGTTCTGGCCCCGGAACTTCGTCAGGACATTCATTTTAAATTCACATGAAATAAAACATAACATAAAATGAGAAACCCTGATGCTTGGGTACATTGCAACTCCATACAAAACTCAATATGAATTAACAAATGCCAAGTTAAAAAATATTTACTTATTATATTTGTATGCTTTGTATTGTATTTGTGATCCTAAAGCAAAAAAGAATCCTGCCTCCACCAACACCTTGATTCTTCGTTGTTCATCGCTTAAACCTCATAATTATACACAACACAGTTCCATTTAATAGCGACCCTTCTGGCACTGAATAGATACTTTATTCAAATGTATTGGCTTTTTTTGCAAACTGGAGAACCTTAAAGTGTATGTAAAGCCATTTTTTAAAATTTTGGATTAAGTAGGAAAGGGTTATAATTCATCTCTGTTTTTAATGCTGTGTTTGCCCTACTCTGGAGGCTCAACCCTTACTATTGGTCCTGGTGACCATTGTTACTGACAAAAAAGGGATGGGAAAATTCAACATTATTTGTTCTCACAGGAAAAGCAGGTGGAGGAAAATGTTACAAAGGGCAAACCTGTTGTGATAACAACTGTCTTATCCTTGGTGAGATCTGCTCTTACCTCCTGCTGTATCCCTGGTATAGGAACTAAAAAATTGCTACTGGGTCACATAAAGAAAAACTTGATAATGGTTTGAACCATTCCTTGCAGTTTTGGGCTATACAAACATTTTGTGTCATTATTGTTGCAGCTTGCGGTCACAAAAAAAAGGTATATTCGATCAGGGTTTTTCAACCGGGGTTTCATGGAACCCTACTTAGGGTTCCTCCAGAGGTTGCTAGGGGTTTTTTGAGCAATAAGCGATTTCTGCCTCTCAGATGAGTAACCACTGACATCAATTATCTTTTTAGCTATCTGTAAGGGTGGGAGGGGTTCTATCAAATGACCACAAATGTAAGTATCATTCTTCACACTGACCATAACACTTATGTACTGTGAGCTGTAAATTTAATAATTATTACCAGGGGTTCCCTGAAGCCAAAAAGTTATTTCAAGGGTCCCTTCATGTTAAATGGTTTGAAAAAGACAAAAAAGGGAGAAGTTGGGACTTTAAGTGAAGCAGAGACCTGGTGGGGTCTCATGCCTCCATCCCAGTAATATGAAAAAGGCGGGACTTTGAATGAAGCACACAGTCAATAGTGAGGGGTCAAGAAATTGTATATTTATTATATAACATGATAAAAAATTCATACAAATTGGTACATTGGTCACAGTATAATTCATCTATAGACATGAGAAAACATGATAGTGCATGGCGGTGAAGAGGGATTAGAACTACACCAACTGTGAGACTTACCATTGCACAGTATTGATACTTTGGTCACAGTATAATGCATCTATATACATGAAAAAATATGATAGTACATGACAGTGAAGCGGGATTAGGACTACACCAACTATGAAACTTTGCATTGCACAATTAATAATTGATAGTTTTAATAATATACAGGCATTCGTGTGAATGGAGTTGAATACATAATCGGTATTACACACTGCATGTACAGAGGCTCTACGCGTTTCGTGGTGTATTTGTATCCACTCTTCAGGAGCGACAATGTGTGTATCTGAAATTAGACATTTACGTTTCAAGGTCAATGCTTTTGTAGGGAGGTAAAAAAGTATAACTTAGGGGTAAACCCTAGTTGTAAGGATACTCACAACTACCATGCAGCGAAAGTTCAACAGTGAGAGCTGGAGGCTCCCCTAGGGGCATCTTTTCCGGGAGTTGTGGCGGTGTCTGGCGCGCACGCAGCCCCCACATGACAACACCCTTTTTTTTCTACTCTTCCATTTAACTGGTTTTGCTTTCACTCACACAAGTTTAATACCCTGTTTCTATTTTTGTACACTTTAATTTTTGGCTCACACGTCATCTCATTCACTTTTACATTTTTTATAGTAATCCCTCAAGATGTCTCCAGTCACATATACAACCATCCCCGGGGACTACCACCCTTTGGAGTTCTGTCTGCCCCGGGTGTTGTCATTTGGGGGCTTCACGAGCGCCAGACACCGCCATTGTATAATAAATATACAATTTCTTGACCCCTCACTATTGACTGTGCGCTTCATTCAAAGTCCCGCCTTTTTCCCTTTTTCTTTTTGGTTTGAAAAAGATTGCATAAGATTCATAGAATTATGATATTGTTAGTTTTCTAGTGACTGTTAGTGTGACCTGCACACAAATTATACACATTTTATGTAGGCATGGTAACAATATGCATGAGGTGCATGCACACTGAAAACGAAAAAATTCTAAACCATGTACATTTTGCTCGATTGTATATAATCTTTTTAATCCATGTTTATTTATTTATTTTTTAATTGCTTTTGGATGTTTATGCCATTTTTATTCAAACTATGGTTTTAGTTCTATTCATGTGTCGTTTTCATATATTTGCTTACAATTTTGCTTCATGTTGAATATATAGATACAGCGAACATCAAATAATATCTGTCAATAAAAGCCTTTGACCTAAGTTTGCTTTTGTAAAATGATTTTCTTGAAATGTAATTTCAGTTTTACTTTTAGCATTATTACAAACATATGTGCCTTTTACTTGCACAGTTTAGTGTCCTGTAAATGTTTGTGGTCATTATTTAACGTGGCATGGTAGATGTGTATTTCTCACTGGTTAGCAAGGATGAGTCATAAAGGGATTATGTGCCGCACTGTGCTACTGTGTCTACATTCAGCTTGGGCCTACAGAGGCATTTAAGAAATGTGTAAACACTACGAATAGACCTAGCAAGGAAAAGAATCAGAAGAAGCAATATGAAGCAAAACAACTATTTAAGGTTTGGGTTTTGTCATTTTGGAATGTTTTTTCTATTTAAGGTCACATTCTAGTCAGATATGAAAATGTAACATTGCTATTCGTACACCTACTCAGTTCTCTAAACCTCATACGGATCAGCATTAAAGTATTACTAAACCCACAACAGTAAAATCAGTGTGTATATGCAGTAAAGCATGCTTGTTATACTCACTGTGAAACCTAAGGGGTTAATCCTCTGCATTGTGTATATAGCACCCTCTAGTGTGCTACTAGCAGGTAAACTATAGTCTGGCCCATGGCTAAGCCTGAGCCATGGAATCTGGGTCAGGATTATTAGAGGTTAGAGCTGGATGACTTATCCAGGTAGCTCTCTGGTGCCTCCCCCTGATCCTGGACTGTTGGAGAGTATTCTAGAAATGAGAGGGCGAAAGTTAGGAGGGTTGTCTTGCCTATTTACGGGCCCTTAGCCAATTCCCAGCAAGTGGGCCTGGTAGGGAACTAAGGCGCCCTTAAATAGACATGAGCTATGCCAGCAGGGTAGCTGGGTGGAAAATGAAGAAGCAGCCCTGAGGGGGTCTGTCGTTGAACCTTAAGGGACCTCTGCCGGGGAGGGGCTCTACCTCAGGTCGGGGGGCTCAGGTGGCTGGTCTGGAAGGATCCTACCACAGGACAAGTTGGAGGAGGCTTTCCAGGGAGGCAGCAGGAGTAAGGAAGGGCAGTGTGAGTAGATCAGCACAGTGCAGGGACAGACAAGGGGCGACACTGTCTTCTGTAGCAGGTACGGAGTAGTAATTGGCCATGTCTGAGAGAAGACAGGGATGTGCTTAAGTCTTCAGACTTGGTCTGGGAGATCTCCAGTGTGTGTCAATCAGGTAGACTGGAATGAAGGAGCAGCCAGGTGGTCTGGTGAAATGGCAGCCAGGTGGCCTAGCATTTCCTGCAAGAATTAGAGCTGGGGCCAGTGTCTACAGGGGAACTGAAAGTGTTTCAGGAAGCAGTTTACTCCACATGTGCTACTTTTCCAAGGGACTGAGAGTTCCTAGCTTGTAAGGGGTTGTTGCTAAGCTAACAAAAAGACTGTTAGCTCCTAAAAGAGTGAACCCAGTGGAGCTGTGCAAGGGATCAAGATTTGTGCAGGAGAAGTGAGCGGTAGCTGTAAATAGGGAGGATCCATCTGCTGAAAGAATAGAGCCCCAGTAAGAACTCTGCACATGCTCAGTTTGGTGTGTATTGCTAGAGAATGTTTTTTTTTTTTTTTTTGGGAGGGTGCATGTGATCAGCACAGGGCCAATCAGCACTATCTAGACAGAAAGTCAGGGGTCATGCAGCCTCATAGGACAGTCAGAGGAGAATGAAAACCCCTCCTACAAGCTTTAACTAGACACTAATAGAAGTCACAAGACTGCTATATACTGCTGATGAGAAAAAGGTATTTGTTCTGTGTGCTGTGGGAGATCAGATATAGTGAATGCAGGTTCCTGGGTTCAGTAATACTTTAATGCAACACTGCAATATATACAGTGCCTTGCAGAAGTATTCACCCCCCTTGGCATTTTCGTGTTTTGTTGCCTCACAACCTGGAATTAACATGGATTTTTTGAGGATTTGCATCATTTAATTTACAGAACATGTCCACAACTTTGAAGATGTTTTTTTTTTTTACTGTGAAGCAAACAACAAATAGGACAAAATAACAGAAAAAGTCAATGTGCATAACTATTCACCCCCCCTAAAGTCAATACTTTGTAGAGCCACCTTTTGCAGCTATCACAGCTCCAAGTCGCTTTGGATAAGTCTCTATGAGCTTGCTACATCTTACCACTGGGATTTTTGCCCATTCCTCCTTGCAAAACTGCTCCAGCTCCTTCAAGTTGGATGGTTTGCGCTTGTGAACAGCAATCTTTAAGTCTGACCACAGATTTTCTATTGGATTGAGGTCTGGGCTTTGACTAGGCCATTCCAACACATTTACATGTTTCCCCTTAAACCACTCAAGTGTTGCTTTAGCAGTGCATTTGGGGTCATTGCCCTGCTGAAAGGTGAACCTCCGGCCTCAAATCACACACAGAATGGTACAGGTTTTGCTCAAGAATATCCCTGTATTTAGCACCATCCATCTTTCCCTCAACTCTGACCAGTTTCCCAGTCCCGACTGCTGAAAAACATCCCCACAGCATGATGCTGCCACCACCATGTTTCACTGTGGGGATGGTGTTCTTTGGGTTATGTGATGTGTTGGGTTTGCGCCAGACATAGCGTTTTCTTTGATGGCCAAAAAGTTCAATTTTAGTCTCATCAGACCAGAGCACCTTCCTCCATACATTTTGGGAGTCTCCCACATGCCTTTTCGCAAACTCAAAACGTGCCATTTTGTTTCTTGCTGAAAGTAATGGCTTTCTTCTGGCCACTCTGCCATAAAGCCCAACACTATGGAGCATACTGCTTATTGTCCTCCTATGTACAGATACTCCAGTCTCTGCTGAGGAACTCTGCAGCTCCTCCAAGGTTACCTTAGGTCTCTGTGCTGCCTCTCTGATTAATGCCCTCCTTGCCCGGTCCGTGAGTTTTGGTGTGCAGCGATCTCTTGGCAGGTTTGCTGTTGTGCCATGTTCTTTCCATTTGGTTATGATAGATTTGATGGTGCTCCTAGGGACCATCAAAGATTTGGATATTTTTTTATAACTTAACCCTGGCTTGTACTTCTCAACAACATTGTCCCTTACTTGTTTGGAGAATTCCTAGGTCTTCATGGTAGTGTTTGGTAAGTGGTGCCTCTCGCTTAGGTGTTGCAGCCTCTGGGGCCTTTCAAAAAGGTGTGTATATGTAATGACAGATCATGTGACACTTATATTGCACAGAGGTGAACATCATTTCACTAATTATGTGACTTCTGAAGGTAATTGGTTCCACCAGAGCTTTTTATGGGCTTCATAACGAAGGGGGTGAATACATGCGCACATGCCAATTATCAGTTTTTTATTTCTGAAAAATAGTTTTATGTATATATTTTTCTAATTTTACTTCACCAACTTAGACTATTGTGTTCTGATCCCTCATATATAATTCAGATTAAAAAAACATTGAACTAAACATTGAAACAAAATAGGTAAAAAGCCAAGGGGGTTAATACTTTTGCAAGGCACTGTACATGTTAAACATCAATGACCATGATCAATAGCAATTGATCTTGTTCAGAACATATATACAAATCTAATCATTTTTAAAACAAAATTAAGACCAAGACCACAGATATAGCAATACGTTTAGATATATACAGTATTCTATTAAAAGGTTGTCTTTTAAGAACTTAACACCCCACCTCAAACATGTGTCACATTCAATAAATACAAGGTCCCAACAGCTATAGATTAGTATGAGAATCTCTCCTAGAATGCACTGCTCAGCCTGAGCGGCCAATTGCCAGGCTAGAACACTGTCATGGGAGGAAGAAGAATGAGCCCTGTGTAAGCTCTGAAAAAGTCCAACATGGAGGTTATACAAGATTTTGACCCCTCGCTCTATTGCAAAAATAGAGTGGAGAGGGAGCGCAATATAGTAACAGTGAAAGGGTGTGTTCGCATACAAGAAAACCTTTCATTTCGCCCTGAACAAAAACTCGTTAGGGCTGGAGACCACGCTGGACTGACTCGATCAGTCACGGGTCGTGGGCATGCAGGAAGTAACTTCCAGTGGTTTGTGCCCAGTTTGTGGATGGTTGTGAGCTCTCTTGGGGCTTGGGCTGCTGCTCCAATAATGTACAAGTTGAAAGGTGAGTTAGAAGGCGTTTATTAAAAATAGAAACAAGTACATTGAACAAATGCATTTCGGGGGGAACAAGGACTCCCCATTTTTAGGGTTATCGACTAAACACAGAGGTGTACAGAAACAGACATATGAATATAAATGTCTAAGTCTAGGTTCACATTTATGCAGCTGCGCTTGATGCATTTTTCAGGCACATTTTGCAGTGCATTTTGCGTTTTTAAACCCTAGTTTTTTATGCGTTTTTGCATGCAGTTTTCATGCATTTTGCGTTTAACTTTTTTTTTTCTTCTCTTTAAACACACTGTAAACACACTATATATAGTTGGTTGCTTATATAACCATGGGGCATGGCCATCCACTGACCTCACCTGGAGAGCCCGCCCCTTGTGACGTCACAAGGGGTGGGCTCTCTGGTGACGTCATCGGATGGCCACGCCCCATGGTTATATAAGAGATGCCAGAGAGCAGGCGACAACACACCGGAGGTAGACAGTCACAGAAGAAGAGTAAATGTGGTGTGACATAATGCATAGGAAGTTACCGAACCACACGAGTGATGTAAGAGGCACCTGTAACGCCGTCCTAATTACAGATCTGCTGTTTTTTCACTACTCTGTTGTAAGTTTCCACTTGGCTTTTAAATAAATCAATCAGTTTAAACATTCTACACTATGGGAGATTCTTCTTTATCCCCTGTACATATCCGTTGGGAATAAACGTCCGTATGGACTAAGCCGGAGCCACCATCTAATATACAATACCTGGAAAGGGCCATCTACCATCACAACATCTTGGAAAGGTTTCCAGCTTCACCCATCTCCACTGCTTTTCACTATCCATATGGAGGTAAGAGTCTAGTGAGTGAGTGATACACACGAAGAGTGACACACCGGCGATTTTATTAAAGAGCACTTATTGAAGCACTGTCTGCACTTTGTTTTATCATAGCCTTTATTTATTTTCACTTCATGAACTATTGCAGCACCACTAATTGTTGTGTCAACAGTGTGATAAAGATAGATTATACGGATTATTGCTATATTCATCTATATAAATTACATGTGTCTCATTGATATATTGCATATACATAGGAATTTTATTATTGATATTCATATTTTTTTTTTTGCACTGAAATCATCTTATGTGCACAGATTCATATTTGTATTTTGCACAGCGCCCTGAGCGTTCATTGATATTTGAACACAAGCTCATATTTGCACCTAGCAATTTTGCACAGCATCTTTAGCATTTTTTTGCAGTCGCATTTTTTAACAATTTTTGCACAGATTATCACACAGTGCTAAATCATATACATTTATTTATAGTATGAGCATTCATTGGCATTGATTTATTTGAGCACAAGCTCATATTTGCACCTAGCAATTTTGCAAAACATCTTTAGCGTTTTTCTGCACAGTCGCATTTTTAGCAATTTTTGCACAGATTATCACACAGTGCTAAATCATCTATCATTAGGCCACCACTATTTGTTGTGTCAGCAGTGTGATAAAGAGAGATTATATTAATTATTGCTACATTCATCTATAATATTTACATGCCTCTCATTGATATATTGCATGTGCATAGGAATTTATTATTGATATTTATATCATTTTTTTGCACTGAAATCATCTTATGTGCACAGATTTATATTTGTATTTTGCACAGCACCATGAGCGTTCATTGGTATTGATTTATTTGAACACAAGCTCATATTTGCACATAGCAATTTTGCACAGCATCTTTAGCGTTTTTTTTTTTGTTTGTTTGTTTTTTTTTAGCAATTTTTGCACAGATTATCGCACAGTGCTAAATCATCTACACATATTTATAGTATGAGCATTCATTGGCATTGTTTGATTTGAGCACAAGCTCATATTTGCGCCTAGCAATTTTGCACAGCATCTTTAGCGTTTTTTTGCACAGTCGCATTTTTTAGTAATTTTTGCACAGATTATTGCACAGTGCTAAATCATCTATATTTATAATATTAAGTTGCGCTGATCACTTATGTATTTCACACAGAAAAAGAGTGGCTTCTGAGCTATTTTTTTAATAAAGGACTTGTCAAAAACCGGCTCTTGTTTTTTTTTTTTTTTATTTTCACCGCTTTTTGGGGTGAATGGGTAGGGATATGATGTGTTGAAGTGATCCACTCGAGTGAACTCCGTGTGAAAAAACAGCGCTTGCTAATATATTACCAAATAAATTGATTAACAATAAAATAATTAACATTAAAGTGACAAGTGCATAAAGTTTAAATTATGTGCATTTCATGTGGCAAAACAACAAGACAAAAAACAATCCATGAAAAATCTAAACAATCAAAGGATAAAGAAAGAATGAACACCCAACTGGACCATATAAGTTGCCAACATCCCTCGAATACAATATAAAGAGGGTACCCCCAGATGAGTGGGACTTTAACGGCAACAAAAAAATGTAAACAATTAAAAAGATTTATTAGAAATACAGATTATACAATATAATAGAAACATACAAAAAAAGCTTTTTTTGTATTTTTCTAATATATTGTATAATCTGTATCTCTAATAAATCTTTTTAATTGTTTACATTTTTTTGTTGCCGTTAAACTCCCACTAATCTGGGGGTACCCTCTTTATAAACAATAAAAGGACGATCTTCGTGATAAGAGAATATAAAATCCAGTGTAAACAGTTTAGAAAGTTTTAAGTTTAGTGCATATAGCCCTCATCGTCTGATAATGGCGTAGACAGCATACACAATTGTTTTCCAGGGGGACACCAATAAAGGGTAAAGTAGAAGTTCCTACTCACTGGACTTTGTTGACTCTCTTTGCTATATACAAGAGGAGTCAAATCAAGCTTACTGATCTCCGTGACCGGGGAAGGAAAAAACAGCCGCCCAGTTCTCATACTCCCTCCTCATGGTAACACATAATTCCGGTCACGAAATCTCTTTAGTGAGCAGGATAGAAAGGAAAAAGTAGAAGACCGGAGATCCCCATAGTATAAAAAGTTTCCAAAAAATTAAATTTTATTTATTTTTTTGTTTTATTCAAATCTTTCAGCGAGGTTACATCTGCAAAAACCTTAAAAAGTCCTCTACCAAACCCACGGAAACAGTGGTTACATCCAAAACCCGTCTGACAGGGTTGGCATGCGTTCCACCCAGCGATCATCAATATGACATCATCAGAAGCTAAAGGTCACAGAGCGTGACTCCGTAATTTATACCCTCCCTGATTATTCTCAAAACGAAACACCCCACCGCTCTCTCACCCCGTACATCAATAGACAAATATACACATCAAATGGCAATCTAGGATCGCTCCAAATTATGCCAAAGAAACGTAACTGAATAACTGGATTAAAATATTTTGAATATTGTTATTTTTATTTTAAAGACATATTAAGGCTAGTTTAGCTCCATCTACTGGTCAAAACAAAGCATGACCCAATAACAATATGTAACCTATCCTGCTAGTTTAGTTAACCTTAAAATACTGACAACCAGGGGCGTTGCTAGGTCTACAAAAGATCTGGGGCTAGAGCCCATAGCAGCGTAGTAAAGAAAGTCATACACTTGGGCGGGCATACACATGTATATACAGTAATATACGTGTGTGTATATATCCCCAGAGAGTCCCCCCTTACATCAGGGTCCCCAGAGAGCCCCCCTTACATCAGGGTCCCCAGAGAGCCCCCCTTACATCAGGGTCCCCAGAGAGCCTCCTCCTTACATCAGGGTCCCCAGAGAGCCCCCCTTACATCAGGGTCCCCAGAGAGCCCCCCTTACATCAGGGTCCCCAGAGAGCCTTCTCCTTACATCAGAGTCCTCAGAGAGCCCCTCCTTACATCAGAGTCCTCAGAGAGCCTCCCCCTTTCATCAGGGTACCCAGAGGGCCCCCCATTTACATCAGGGTTCCCAGAGAGCCCCCCTTACATTAGGGTCTCCAGAGAGCCTCCCCCTTAAATCTGGGTCCTTAGAGAGCCTCTGCCTTAAAATCAGGGTCCCCAGAGAGCCTCTCCCTTGTTTCAGGGTCCCCAGAGAGCCCCCCACTTACATAAGGGTCCCCAAAGAGCCTCCCCTCCCCTTTGGGGACCCCTGCAGAGACTCGGGGCTATTGGCCCCAAATTCGGGGCTATAGCCCCAAAAGCCACCCCCTAGCAACGCCCCTGCTGACAACTGTTATTAGCAGGGCTTTTTTTCAGCCGGAACTCACCGGAACTGTGTGCCGGAACCCCTGGCAGCCCTCTCCTCTCCTTTCCTCTCCTCTCCTAGGAGTGACATGTCTGCTGTCTGCACAATCATCAGATGCATGTCTCCCATCCCTGCAGCTGCCTGTCTCATTCACACACAGCAGAATGAAGCTGTCTCCTCCCCCTCCTCCTTCAGCTCAGTATACACACACAAGAGGAGGGGGAGCAGGAACACGCGCTGACTTCATGTCTGTACAAACTTTTCTATACTTTATAGATAGACAGGGAGGAGGGGGGAGAGTGGCTGGGATTGGGAAGGAGGAAACTAAAATGATGTACACTTGGTGGAGTGATTGGGGGATTAGGAGGATATGTGCTTTGGTATGAGAAAGGAAATATGCCAGAAATCAGTGTGAGATTAATTTGAAACCTGACAGCCCCTTCCAGCACTAGCTCCCCTCTCCCCCCAGCACATTTCCAACCCCTCGTTCCAGCACCAGCCACCCTTTCCAGCACTAGCCCCCCCTTCTAGCACTAGCCCCCCTCTCCCCCAGCACATTTCCAACCCCCCCTTCCAGCACTAGCCCCCCTCTCCCCCCAGCACATTTCCAACCCCCCTTCCAGCACTAGCCCTCTCCCCCCTTCAAGCACTAGCCCTCTCCCCCCCTTCCAGCACTAGCCCTCTCCCCCACCTTCCAGCACTAGCCCTCTCCCCCCTTCCAGCACTAGCCCTCTCCCCCTCTTCCAGCACTAGCCCTCTCCCCCCCTTCCAGCACTAGCCCTCTCCCCCTTCCAGCACTAGCCCTCTCCCCCTCCTTCCAGCACTAGCCCTCTCCCCCCCTTCCAGCTCTAGCCCTCTCCCCCTCCCAGAACTAGCCCTCTCCCCCCTTCCAGCACTAGCCCTCTCTCCCCCTTCCAGCTTTAGCGCTCTCCCCCCCTTCCAGCACTAGCCCTCTCCCCCTTCCAGCACTAGCCCTCTCCTCCCTCTTCCAGCACTAGCCCTCTCCCCCTCCTTCCAGCACTAGAGCACTAGCCCTCTCCCCCCCTTCCAGCTTTAGCCCTCTCCCCCCCTTCCAGCACTAGCCCTCTCCCCCTTCCAGCACTAGCCCTCTCCTCCCTCTTCCAGCACTAGCCCTCTCCCCCTCCTTCCAGCACTAGAGCACTAGCCCTCTCCCCCCCTTCCAGCTTTAGCCCTCTCCCCCCCTTCCAGCACTAGCCCTCTCCCCCTTCCAGCACTAGCCCTCTCCACCCTCTTCCAGCATTAGCCCCCCCTTTCAGCACTAGCCCTCTCTCACCCCTTCCAGCACTAGCCCTCTCCCCCCTTCCAGCACTAGCCCTCTCCCCCTTCCAGCACTAGCCCTCTCCCCCTCCCAGAACTAGCCCTCTCCCCCCCTTCCAGCACTAGCCCTCTTCCCCCCCTTTCAGTACTAGCCCTCTCCCAGCACTAGCCCTCTCTCACCCCTTCCAGCACTAGCCCTCTACCCCTTCCAGCAGTAGCCCTCTTCCCCTCCCAGCACTAGCCCTCTCCCCCCTTCCAGCACTAGCCCTCTCCCCCCCTTTCAGCATTAGCCCTCTCCCCCCTTTCAGCACTAGCCCTCTCCCAGCACTAGCCCTCTCCCCCCCCCCCTTCCAGCACCAGCCCTCTCCCCCCCTTCCAGCACTAGCCCTCCCCCCTTCCAGCACTAGCCCTCTCCCCCTTCCAGCTCTAGCCCTCTCCCCCTCCCTTCCAGCACTAGCCCTCTCCCCCCTTCCAGCACTAGCCCTCCCCCCCTTCCAGCACTAACCCTCTCCCCCTCCCAGGACTAGCCCTCTCTCCCCCCCCTTCCAGCACTAGCCCTCTCCCCCTTCCAGCACTAGCCCTCTCCCCCTTCCAGCACTAGCCCTCTCCCCCCTCCCCTTCCAGCACTAGCCCCTCCCCCCTTCCAGCACTAGCCCCTCCCCCTTCCAGCACTAGCCCTCTCCCCCCCTTCCAGCACTAGCCCTCTCCCCCCTCCCCCCTTCCAGCACTAGCCCTCCCCCCCCTTCCAGCACTAGCCCTCTCCCCCTCCGAGGACTAGCCCTCTCTCCCCCCTTCCAGCACTATCTCTCTCCCCCCCTTCCAGCACTAGCCCTCTCCTCCTTCCAGCACTAGCCCTCTCCCCCCTCCCCTTCCAGCACTAGCCCCTCCCCCCTTCCAGCACTAGCTGGCTGGGGCGGAGAGTTGGACAGAGAGGGTGAGTTCCTGCACCTTTTCTCTGAGAAAAAAAGCCCTGGTTATTAGTGATCTGAAGATACATATACTGTGAGAACTAGATTTTGGCCTTAAGATACATTCTGCACTACAAATCATTATTTAAACATTAGATTGCTACATTACATAATCAAAATATCATATTTCAGTTGTTCTAACCCAAATATAACTACTGGTTTTCCAACCACTTGACCAGCTACCACATAGAAATTCTCCCTTTCATTGTGGTGTTACAAGGCTCCAGCATGCTTCTGACACAACCAAGGATTAGGATTTCAAACTCGCTCAGTTCAGAGTGCCTAATTAGAATATTTTGTTAGTCCTTGTGAACTCTAGTTACTCATGGCATCTTTTTTATGTGTACTGATTTCTACTTTTGTTATGACTGCAGTTTGTTCTCATCTTTCAGATATGAATCTGCCATCTTCCTCATTTTTTTATTTTTATTTTGAGGCGACTGTACTTTTAACCACTTACCTTAACTGTCTCAACTTCTATAATAAGAGCCATGCTGAGATGTCACTCCAAGCCTGTATGAAAATTCCCCATCTCCACCCAAAGGAAGCCCAACAACGCTCCATGAACTCAGTAGGAAAACAGGAAATCACATACCCATGACATCACTACCACCCTGCCCCAGACCACCTCTCTCTAACATTTCACACAATTTGGACCTGATCACAAAGATGAGGAGCATGGAGAAATAACTCTTTTATGCAGTATATAATCAATGCAACGTAAGTTAAAGGCATGCATACCATAAAAATATCAAGTCACAAAACAAAAAAGATAATGCTAAAATTAAGATAAAGTTGTAATTCCATATTCCAAAGCAAAGTTCATTGCACACTAAAACATTTCACCAGTAACTTTTAAAAACCTACATTTTATTGAAAATCTTCAACATGAATGTTAGAAAACAATAAAACTAAAAAACTTAAAAAAAGAAAAGAAGCAGACAGTAAAATGTGATATATCTATGCAATTTTATTGATCTACAAAGGATCAGAAGCTGAATGATAAAATACTTTTAAGGGTGATAGGAGGGGGAGATGAAAAAAGAGAGTGCGGGCAGGTTGCCCAGGTTAGTGGGAAGTGGTTAATGTTTTTGCCGCCTTCCCTGGCCATGTTTGCGGACTTTCTGGGGTCCAGCCTCCCTTCCTGTGACATATAAAAGAAAAGAGGTTTGGGTTCCAAGAACGCGGACAAAAGGATGGGAACAATTTAGGAAGCGTGTTTGGACATGTGATCCACCTTTAGGACACTGACTCATTAGAACCCTGAAACAATGGTCACCTCCATTCTGGACTCTCCAACCATGGACTACACCACAAGGACTTTACCTGCACAGATACGCTAGTGCAGCCGCAATTAGCGTTAGACAGGTAAAGAACATTTTACCCTGTTGCATATGTTACGCTGAGTTTTCATTAAAGTTGTTTCAACCACTTTGAGCCTGGTCTGAGGTTATTCAAAGGGGTACATGTTGGGTCTTGGCATTTTCCTAAGAACCTGGGTCTGTAAAAGCACTATGGGGTCATGTGTAACACCACTACAAGAGGTTAACTGGGCAAGGCAAAGAGGAGGTATGCCATGGGTAACCAAAAGGAAGAACAGCTACAGCAACCAGTCGTTTGGCATGGTATCTGGTTAGGTGGCAGGTCTTCTGATAGCGAGGGGGTCGGTGCTTTGACTCTCTTCGCTAGCTGTCCATCTCCTCCGGTCATCAGGAGCAGGCTAGCGTTATGGAGTTCTAAATCCTGATCACTAGATATGGGAAGAAAAGAGTTGTATAGCATGCATAGGGCCCGCTATGTGCTCAGCTTGACTCCATTCTGTTAATGGGAGTGAGGTAACAGTGATTGACTGAATTGATGGAGTGAGCGAAGGCTTTGCATGTCCCTCCTAATGCAAAACATACAACAGTTCCAAGTGTGTAGTGACTTGGGAGGAAACATCCTATGGAGGGACTCTGTACATTATTACTGCACACAAGTGGCTTAATGTTTGATTTTTCACATGACCGCAGCCTCCGTCTGGTCCCGGGCATTGGTGAGTTTGCCCTTGGGCAAGTTTTTACCCCAGATGAACAGGCGCTGTTGACCCCTCCCACAAGGGGGTAGGAGAAAAGGAAAGGGATGGTGTATAGGGGAAATAGAGGCATAAAGACACAGGGAGAGAGAAAAATTATAAGAGTAGTGCATTCATTTTTTTCCTGGAAAATTGTAAAGTGTGTAACCATCAGTAGTTATGTGATACAAGTACAAAAACAAAGAACAAAATAGGCACATAACATAACCACATTAATTATTACCAAAAATATAATTGTGTGGTGTGCTCCTGATAAAATTCAGGGATGTTTTTCATGTGCATAGCCCTCCTGTATGGCAGGTACATATAGATTCAAATGTTTCAGGTCCTGGTTTGAAAATAAGCTCTTTAACCCTAATGCCCCGTACACACGGTCGGATTTTCCGATGGAAAATGTCTGATCTGAGCGTGTTGTCGGAAATTCTGACCGTGTGTGGGCTCCATCGGACATTTTCCATCGGATTTTCCGACACACAAAGTTGGAGAGCAGGAGATAAAATTTTCCGACAACAAAATCCGATCGCGTCAATTCCGACTGTGTGTGGCCTGTTCCGACGCACAAAGTGCCATGCATGCTCAGAAGAAATTCCGAGATGGGACAGCTCGTTCTGGTAAACTTAGCGTTCGCAATGGATACAGCACTTTCGTCACGCTGCAATGTTAAAAATGGTTTAATACAGCGCACTCTCTTCTTCTTTAAAATGTGACAAGAATTAAGTAGTTTTGCTGCTCATATTCACACACACTTCTCACAAACTTATTTCATTACTATTTATCGGGATTCCCTCAATATATTTTGATTTCTCACATCTGACAACATATTTTTGTATATTTTTATTTATTTTTTGGCTTTAATGTAGAATCTTTTTTTGTGTTTCTATTTTTTTTTTGCGATTTTGATTTGTACTCCAGAAAATGTTTGTGTGTGTTTTATGTGACAAGTTCCCACAACACCATTGATATGTTGTTCTATTTAATCTGTAGGAGATTGTTTGGTGTTGTTGTCCCTTGTTAATTTCACATTTTATGTTAGAAATGTACCTGAATCCTCACCAACAAACTGTCCTTTTTGGATGAAAACACACACAGGAGAGTAGAATTTACCCAAAAAATTTATTAAGGGCTCACAACTAAACAAAGAGGGAGGCAACGCTGGAGAAACTGCAGAAGTGGGTGAAGCCTTGGACCCCCAGGGCAGACATCAATTATTTAAAAGCAAAATTGGTGGCCTGAGGAGTCCTTATCTAAGGGAGGGCAGTCTGGTCCAGAAGTCCCAGAGATCCGGAAAGCAGCAGATGACATCTGTGTCCCCAGGCTGTGGTCATACGAGAGACTGCATCTTCTGTCAGACCAGACTGACAGGGTCATCACTCTTTGTTTTTTTTTTCCACGCCTCCTTCCACGCGGTGGCTGTGGTGGTGGAGTTGTGGCAGCAGGAGGAGGAGGAGGAGGAGGATCGTCGATCTCAATGATATCCGTCTTGGGTGTTAGTTCCCCACTCAACCCCTTAGGTAGGACTTTATAAATCAGGTCCTCAGAGAGCTTGCGTTGACCCTCCTGCATGCCCTGCAATTTGGTGGCAGCCATGCAGGCAAAGGCCTCTTCAGGAGTGGGTAAGGCTCGTAGGGACGCCGAAGCCTCCTGAATCAGCCTGTACGCTGAATCCTGCACGGGACTCGGAGTCGCCTTCCTGGCTCGTTTATGTGGCAGGCGGAGGGGAGGGACCTGAGACTCAGTCAGGCTGCGACTGGTCCCAGGCTTCTCTTGGCTGACACTTAGCCCCGCCTCCTCCTGGCTGCCACTAATCCCCGCCTCCTCCTGGCTGCCACTAATCCCCGCCTCCTCCTGACTGCCGCATTCCACAACCTCCTCCTGGCTGAGGTCTTCCTGTGTATGAAAAAGGGACATAGTTTTAGTATTGTTTTCATCAATCACACACAATTTTCACCTCCTGACTGCTGCAAATTGAATGTTAACAAATATAACAGACTATCGTTCTGAGCCCAGTATTTTTCATTCTTGTCCCAATTTTGGGTGCCCACTACTGTCTATTGATATGTAAAACAATTTTTTCAATCAGCAATTAGTGATCAATAATAACATCTAGTAAACATAATTTCTTTATTGACTAGAAATCTGTAGAAGAATGCTATACCTGACTCCAGCTGGGCTCCTCCACTTCTTCCTGGCTGGAAGGCCCAGGTTGGACATCGGAAGCCTCAGCTGGGGTGGAAGGAAGCGTGGAAGGAAGAGTAGAGAGGGATTCCCTGACTTCAGTGTGGTCTGACAGAAATCGCAGTCTCTCGTAGTACCACAGCCTGGGGACATAAACGTCATCTGCTGCAGCTCCGGACCTCTGGGAATCTGTGACCTTCTTGCGCTCCCTAAGATACGTGCTCCTCAGGCCACCAATTTTGGCTTTTAAATAAGGGATGGTTTCTGTGGGGACCACCGGCGTCACCAACTCCAGCAGTTTCTCCAGCACTGCCTGCCTCTTCTGTTTGTGATTATAGTGGGGGTAACAGACAGGGCAGCTCCCTGTACTTGTCTATGAACAGGGGCAGGAAATTGTGGTCGTTGAACCCATCCATTTTCTCTGCAAGACACAACACAAGACAAACCCTAATGTCAGGCCAAACTCTCCTAACCTTGTTACAATATAGGCTTCCATTTCAAAGCAGTATAGGCGCAAGTTTAGATCTTACCTTCGTTATCACGATCGGCGTCTCCGATGCTCCTTCCTCCGCTCACAGATCGTACGTAAGACGCACGTGTGTTACGCTTTATACACACTGCGCATGCGTATAACTCCGCCCGCCCCTGACGTTCTTTCTAGTCTATTCCCGCCCCTTTTCGTTCGGCACAGTGGGGGAAGAGCACATGGCGGATAGACAGCAGGTGCGTGCTTATTGTAGCAACGAGGAGGAGGAGTGGGAGGAAGGGCCGGAGCCTGAAACGTCCCGATCCAGAAGGAGATTTAAGGACTCAAATATGTCCTTTGGGGAGATGTTGGAGATGGTGGACATCCTGAAGAAGGCCGACTATGATGGAAAGTATGGGCCTTACCCCAACCACAATCTCAGAAAGGCCAAGATCATGGCGAAAGTGGTCAGGAGTCTGCACCGGAAATTCGGGGTACGATGATCGAAAGATCAGCTCAGGAAGCGGTGGTCGGACCTGAAATTACGAGAACATGAGCAGTACAGAAAGATCCGGAGAGTGCTGCAAAAAAGTAAGTAGTTGTGCTGTGTTCCTATTGTTTTTGTGTTTATTATGTTCGTGCTGCTCCATGTGATTTAAGGAACTGTTGTACAGTTTAAAATGGCAACTTTCATGTTCATGGGCACATTATTCGTTCGGATCAAACATTTTTCGTTCCAAATATAAAATAACATTGTTTAGCCTATATGCATTTGGCCACCATTTTGACGCCCTATACTTGTCTTAAAAGAATTGGGTTGTGTAGATGGCTTTGTTACTAGAATGAAATGCAAACTAGATTCTGTGTAAGGAGAGGACACTGAGCAGCTGTTTTCACATCTGGACACTGGAGCACTAGTGTGGGACACAAAACTGCCATTTTTATTAGGGGGGCCAAACAGGTGCTCCAGTGTATACTATAGGGGGGTCTCCATCTGTGAAGCTTGTACCAAACAGGTAAAGTATTGCAGGTTGACAAAGGGCATTAAAAAAGCTACATGTTGGAACTCTGCTAAAATAGATAATTGTACCCCACTTCCAAGCAATGTTTCATCTTTATAGTTCTGACATTAAATATCTGTGTGCTAATTATACCATTTTGTTTGACATAGGGGAGAAAAGACTCGGAGGACACCCCTCATCTGAGGAGACCAGAGCCCCCCCCCCCCCTCTGGAAGAAGGTGAAATCCCCCCAACACAAGCTGAGCAGGAGGATGAAGACGTGGTGGAACTAGTCACCACAACAGGTGAGTGTCTGCAACCACAGGCTCAGATAAGAGATGGATGGCGGCATTTTTTTGAAACCAAATTTATTTTGGGGTTCCTCTCTTTTTAGGTGATCGTGAGGTTGTGGATGAAGATCCTTTCACATCCGAAAGTGCCCAGATCCTGATCGGGGAGATCATGGGGTGTAATTTACAATTGGAAAACATCAAGCAAAACATCAATGATGTTATTCCAAAATATAAAAACATCATTGATGTTTTGGGGCGAGTTTAAAACCCCTCAAAATCACTTTCTTCTTTTGTGTGCTACAATGTGCCAAATGTTTTTGTGATTTTTCCCAAAGCCAAATTTGGAGGATGCACACAGTGTGTCAACATGTGATATCTGCCATCACGGGAGATCAATGGACTCGCTTTGGGGGTGCAACCCCTTCCTCAATAATAAAGTAGCTGAGAGGAAGGGCTTGCTCCCCCAAAACACATCCCTTGATCCCCCGTGATGGCAGCTAGCACATGTTGACATTGGGAAATTTGTGTGCATCTTCCAAATTTGGCTTTTCCAGGGGTGATTTCCCCCCATGTGAACGCTATATCAAACCCAGTTCCTAAATACTCATGTCTGATATTGCCTTCAAGTTCTACCAAATGTGAACTTTGTAAGATCCAGATTTGTGTCTTTCTTGTTGTTTTTACACAGGCCTGTTTTCTATAAAATGGACATTTTAATTTTGGATAATGCCACCACCAAAATTGGTATACAACAAACATGTTGGTTTGTCAGCAAAACCTTTGGTAAATGCACATGTGATTGTGCAGGTATTAAAAAGATTGTTAATCAAGAATGTGTGGATTATTGTCTCAACGCTACAACACTTTTGGGGTGATGTAATTGTTGTTTTATGAGAAAATGGGTGTTATTTCCTAAGGGCAAATCCACTTTGCACTACAAGTGCAGTTTCAGTGCAGTTGCAAGTGCACTTGTAGTGAAATGTGTTTTTGCATTTAGTAAATAACAGCCAACAGTGCTTTGTATAAGGTTACACAATCACGCCATTTTCTGCACTCAACACATTTCTGTCAGGGTCAGCTCAAACAAACACAAGCAGTAAATGTCCAGAAAGATTTTTTTTTTTATTTGAAAAAGGCTTCACATATTGTCTGGCATATTGATAGCCCCCCTACCCGCAAAGAACTCCAGGTAGTGTAACCGGACATCACGGGCACTCAGGGAGGGCAATCCAGGACGGCCGCTTTCAAGCGCCGTCAGTGTGGTTTGATGTAGGATTCCGGCCTCAGGCCCAACTGAGCCAGCATAGTTGGCCGAATGTTTCCGTAAAAAGTTATGGAGAACACAGCACGCAAGTATTATATGGTTCAGTTTATACTCCGCAATATGGATAGGTGTCAGAAATAGGCGGCCAGGATTCCAAATGTGTTCTCCACCACTCTTCGGGCTCTGGCCAGCCGGTAATTAAAAACCCTCTGTTCCGGGGTGAGGGTCCTCATTGGGAATGGCCGCATCAGGTGGTCCCCCAGCGCAAATGCTTCATCAGCAACGAACACAAATGGGAGTCCTTCCACATTGTCCTCTGGAGCTGGCAAGTCCAAGCTGCCATTCTGGAGACGCCTGTAGAACTCCGTCTGGGCGATGACTCCACCATCGGACATCCGGCCATTCTTCCCCACGTCCACATACAGGAAGTCGTAATTAGCCGACACCACCGCCAACATCACTATACTATTGAACCCCTTATAGTTGAAATAGTACGACCCCGAGTTGGGTGGTGGGACGATGTGGACGTGTTTCCCATCAATTACCCCTCCTCAGTTAGGAAAGTCCCACCGCTGGGCAAAGTGGGAGGCCACAGCCTGCCATTCCTGTGGCGTGGAAGGAAACTGTTGAGGAAAAAACAATAAACATTACTATTTTTACTCTGAAACATGGCAAGCAGATTAAACACAAACATTATGGGGCAACCTCCAGATAGCATTTAGTAAGGGGAATTTAACAAGGCCAAAGTATAAGGTACACCTATCATATTCCCCCCCCCTCTCATGGGCCATTTCTAACATTATAGGGGGTGTGTGTAAATCTTGGACAGGTAACCCTCTTCACTTCATTGAGAGATGAATGCCTAAATAATGGGTATTACTTGGAACAGCCCCTCCTTAGTTACACTATTGTCAGCCCACTGGACAGGTAAGAAGTGTCATAATACAAAGATATAAATACACATTGTACACATTTGAGGACATTTGGACATTCTGCTATTACCTATCAAGATAATAATAGGATACAAAAACTTTAAACAGTACCATTGGAAAGTATACAGGCAGGCCCTTGCACTACATGCTTTGGGGAATTCATCCATAAATCTGACCAGTAAAGAGATGGGTATAGTGTGTATGGGTTTGGCAAAGTCAGCAGATAGATGATTGAGGATAGATAGAGAATTGGGATCAGCTGACTTAGCAGTTGGGGGTTGGGAGGGTTACTAAAAATTATTTGGGGACACCACAAAAAAAAGCCTCTGGCACTCTGCCTGTGTCACGTACCTGGTAGGTTGTGAGCCCGTAGTGCAGAGAAGGACCTCCCTTACAGCTCCCACTCCTGTTCCTCTGGAATGGAGACAGAAGGCCAGGAGTGAGGAGTGGTATGGGTGCCTGGCAGGATTGACAGTCACCGGAAGTTCAGGAGTGGTGACACCCTCTGGGTCCAGAAGCTGAAGAGGAAGCTGGATTACAGAGAGGACCCGGAGCCACAGCAGATAAGGAAGCAGGTAAGTAAGTAGGTAAGTAAGCAGGACTGGAACCAGGAACAAAGCAGCAGGTAATAGCCTGGAATGCTGGTCTGGAACCTGGAACAAGCAGCAGGTAGTAGCCTGGAACGCTGGACTGGAACCTGGAACAAGCAGCAGGTAGTAGCCTGGAACGCTGGACTGGAACCTGGAACAAGCAGCAGGTAGTAGCCTGGAACGCTGGACTGGAACCAGGAACAAGGCAGCAGGTAGTAGACTGGAATGCTGGACTGGAACCAGGAACAAGGCAGCAGGTAGAAGACTGGAATGCTGGACTGGAACCAGGAACAAGGCAGCAGGTAGTAGACTGGAACGCTGGACTGGAACCAGGAACAAGGCAGCAGGTAGTAGACTGGAACGCTGGACTGGAACCAGGAACAAGGCAGCAGGTAGTAGACTGGAATGCTGGACTGGAACCAGGAACAAGGCAGCAGGTAGTAGACTGGAACGCTGGACTGGAACCAGGAACAAGGCAGCAGGTAGTAGACTGGAATGCTGGATACAGGTATCAGACTGAGGGGTGGTCAAACAAGCCAGAGGTCGGTATCGGTCGATCAGCAGAGGTACCAGGGACAACATAGAGGGATGGTCAGGCAAGCCAAGAGGGTCTGGTGCAGGCGGATAGCAGGATGGTCTAACAGGAAGCCGGGTCAGATAGCAGAGTACACAGGTCAGATCAGGTTAAGGCACATGGAACGCTGTAGAGCAGACAGCGGGAATGGAGTGTGACAGGCCGGTTTAAATAGCCCGCCTGGCACTAGCGGGAGTGCGCGCGCGCGTGCCCGTGCGTGACAGCACCCGTGAACGCGCGCGCATTTGCGCAGTGGAACCTGCGGCCGTGTCCCCCTGCGTCTGGATCGCTGATTATTGGCAGGATCTTCATGACATTGCCCCCCCCCAAGGGGCAGCCTCCGGATGCCCCTTTGAAGGAATTTCTCCGGATGGGCTCTTTTAAAAGATTGCAAAAGATTTTCAGCATGAATATTATCCTCGGGTTCCCAAGAATTTTCTTCTGGGCCGAACCCCCTCCATTTTATCAGAAATTGATTTTGGTTGCCTCTTCTCCTATGGTCCATGATAGCCTCCACCTCGAATTCTTCCTCCCCATCTACCAAAATTGGATCAGGAGGATCACTTCGGCCTGGAAATGGGTTAGAAACAGAGGGTTTGAGTAGAGACACATGAAATACTGGATGCACTTTTAATGAATCCGGAAGTTCAAGTTCGTATGCCACCTCATTAATTCTTCGCTTAACAGGAAATGGTCCAAGAAACTTGGGACCCAATTTCTTTGATGGGCAAGCCATCCTGAGATTTACTGTAGATAACCATACCTGGTCCCCGGGTGTAAGTAACAGCTCACCTCGTCTCTTCTTATCAAAAGTTGCTTTATTATACTCCTGGGTCCTGGTCATGGTCTCCTGCAAAACTTGATTGTTGGAAGTGAAGAAGTCCAACCTCTCCTGAACGGCAGGTACTGTGCACTCTGGAAGAGAATTAGGCAGAAAAGAAGGGTGGAAACCATAATTTGCAAAAAATGGGGTTTGTTTGATAGCGGAATGAATAGAGTTGTTGTAGGCAAACTCAGCCAATGGAAGAACAGAAATCCAATCATCCTGGGCAAATGAAGAAAAACAGCGTAAATATTGTTCAAGAGTCTGGTTTGTTCTCTCTGTTTGCCCATTAGTCTGGGGATGATAAGCAGATGAAAATGAGAGTTCAATCTTCAATGTTTTGCATAGAGACCTCCAGAATCGGGAGGTAAACTGTACCCCCCGATCTGAAACGATATTAACTGGTACCCCATGGAGCCTGATGACTTCTCTAATGAATGCCTGTGCCGTTTCTGTAGCTGAGGGAGTGCCCTTCATTGGGACAAAGTGGGCCATCTTCGACAACCGGTCTACTATGACAAAAATTGAGGTGAAACCCCCAGCCGGAGGTAATTCCACAATAAAATCTATAGAAAGCATCTTCCAAGGCCTATCTGGGACAGATAATGGCTTTAGCAAACCCCATGCCTTGGTCCTGTGCCCCTTGTTTCTGATACAGGTGGTACAGGATTCAACAAATCTCCTACAATCATCACGTAACTGAGGCCACCAAAAGGTACGCTGTACCAGATCAGTAGTCTTAGCCACTCCAAAATGCCCAGTCAAAGCATGGTCATGACAGAGTTCTAGTACTGAAACTCGTAGTTCTTCAGGTATAAAAATCCTATTCTCGTGCCATAATATCCCATCCTTAACTTGGAGTTCTGGCCTAATGGAAGACCCCAATTCTGCGGAAGCCTGCCTAATACGGGAAAGCAGATCTCCCTGAAGCAAAAGAAAATTCCCCGGGGACAGAATGGTGTCCGGAGGGGAAACCTCTTGGGGCTTATGAAACATCCTGGATAGGGCATCAGGCTTGGTATTCTTGGAGCCAGGGCGATAAGTGACATGAAAAGAGAACCTGGAGAAAAAGAGGGCCCACCTGGCTTGGCGTGGCTTCAACCTTTTTGCAGACCTCAAATACTCCAGGTTCTTATGATCTGTAAAAATTAAGACTGGATGAGCGGCACCCTCTAGCAGATAGCGCCACTCCTCCAACGCGGATTTGATAGCCAATAATTCTCTGTCACCTGCATCATAATTTCTCTCTGCCGTGGACAATTTACGAGAGAAGAAGGCCACAGGATATAACAGGGCCTTAGTTCCCTGTCTTTGGGACAACACTGCCCCTACTGCAATTTCGGATGCGTCCACCTCTGGTACAAATGGCAGAGAGGAATCTGGATGTTTTAGCACGGAAGCAGAGGTAAAAAGGCCCTTGAGAGTCTCGAAAGCCTTTTGAGCCTCAGCAGACCAGTGGAAACGTGTACCCTGTTTAGTTAGCTGTGTGATGGGTGTGATGATGGCTGAAAACCCCTTAATAAATTTACGGTAGAAATTAGCGAATCCAACGAATCGCTGGATCCCCTTCTTATCTGTTGGGACTGGCCAGTCTAGTACTGCAGTGACCTTTTGAGGGTCCATCTTAATGCCCTTGCTGGAAATGATTAACCCCAAAAATGGAATACTTTCCTGTTCAAATTCACATTTCTCAGCTTTTGCATATAGACCGTGTTGTCGAAGCCGGGCCAACACACTTCTGACGTGCCTGCGATGGGATTCAAGGGAACAAGAAAAAATTAGTATGTCGTCTAAATAGACGATAACAAACAGATCTAGAAAGTCTCGTAAAACATCATTGATGAAGTACTGGAATGTAGCAGGAGCATTGCACAGCCCAAACGGCATCACAAGGTATTCAAAATGTCCATAACGGGTACGAAAGGCGGTCTTCCATTCGTCTCCGTCCCTAATATGAACCAAATTGTAGGCTCCGCGGAGGTCAAGCTTAGTGAATATGGTAGCTGTCCCAAGTCTTTGGAACAGCTCTGGTACCAGAGGAAGAGGGTAACGGTTCTTTACAGTGATTTTGTTCAGCTCACGGTAATCTACACATGGTCTGAGGGTCTTGTCTTTCTTTTGTACGAAGAAGATACCTGCTGGAGACGTGGATGGACGAATGAAGCCTTTCTTTAGATTCTCATCGATATATTCTTTTAAAGCCCCTTGTTCCACTTCCGTTAAAGGAAATATTCTTCCAAAAGGTATCTCGGCACCGGGGAGTAATTCGATAGGACAGTCATAGGCCCGGTGAGGGGGTAAGACCTCTGCCCCCTGCTTGCTGAATACATCTAAGAAATCATGATATGCAGAAGGGATGGAAAGGTGTAGACTAGGATCTGTGTTCAAACAGAGCAGGGTAGGATTCTTCTGAGTGTTCTGAAGTCTACAAGACTGTTGGCAATATGGGGAGGAAAAGGTAACCTCACCTGTGATCCAATTAATGTCAGGATTGTGGGCCTGTAACCATGGCATGCCGAGGATTATGGGGAACATAGGTGAAGCGATGATATCTAGGCGTAACAGTTCTTGATGAGAATTGGAGATGGAAACGGGTATTGGAACAGTCTCTTGGGTAACAGGCCCTGACTTAATGGCTGTTCCATCAGCTAGATGAATGGAAAGTCCATGGGTTTTAGGCAACAGAGGTATCCGGTGTTGGGTAGCAAAAAGAGAGTCCATGAAACAACTGCAAGCTCCAGAGTCAATAATGGCGGCTATTTGCAGAGTCTCTCCTGGAAGCTGTAACAGGAGAGAGAGAGCAAGGTGAGTAGTGTTCTTAACCAGAGGTGCAACATAGTCAGAGGACAGAGATAGGCACTTACGGAGTTTAAGGGGACAGTTCCTGACATAGTGCCCAGGTTCCCTACAATACAGGCACAGATTATTCACTCGACGACGTTGTCGTTCCTCCTGAGTAAGAGAAGGCCGCAGAACCCCTAATTGCATTGGCTCAGGTGGGTTAAACGTAGACGTTGGTGGTGCTGGTGATGTATGATGGGGAACTTTAGGGGTAACCCAAGTTGGGCGAGAAGTTCCCATAGCTCTCTCAGTCCTCCGTTCTCTTAGACGTCGATCGATCTGGATGGTTAGATCGATCAATGCATTCAAAGTCTGTGGGGTACCCACCCTGGCCAATTCATCTTTCAGAGAGTCAGAAAGTCCCATTCGAAACTGATAGCGGAGAGCCGCATCATTCCAATTCGTGTCTACACTCCACTTTCTGAATTCCGCCACATAGTCTTCTGCAGCCCTGCTGAAGGGTGTGCAAAGCCGCTTCTGCAGTCACGGACAGCTGGGGGTCATCATACAGCTGACCTAGTGCGTCAAAGAAGGCGGAAAGATTAGTCAAGGATACGTCCTTTTGCTCCAAGAGGCGGTGGGCCCAGGTTTGGGGGTCACCAGAAAGCAGAGAGATTACGTAGCCCACCTTAGTAGCCTCCAGGGAAAAGGTACGTGGCTGAAGAGCAAAGAACAGTTCACAGGAGTTGCGGAAAGCCCTGAATTTGAGGCGATTTCCGGAGAAATGTTCAGGCGTCGGGACCTTGGGTTCTGGAGGGAGCATCACCACTGTTGAGGAAGGCCCGACTGAAGGAGCAGAAGCGGAAGGAACTCCTTGAGCCCCAATGGGATTAGACAAGGTTAACACTCGTTCCTCCAGCCTGGTGTATCCTTGCTGTAGATTCTTGACTGCTTCAGTCAATCCTGCCAGGTGTGCACAAAGTTCCTCCATGGGAGACGTTACCTGCTCAGGCTCAGACATGGCTGTCTGCTACTGTCACGTACCTGGTAGGTTGTGAGCCCGTAGTGCAGAGAAGGACCTCCCTTACAGCTCCCACTCCTGTTCCTCTGGAATGGAGACAGAAGGCCAGGAGTGAGGAGTGGTATGGGTGCCTGGCAGGATCGACAGTCACCGGAAGTTCAGGAGTGGTGACACCCTCTGGGTCCAGAAGCTGAAGAGGAAGCTGGATTACAGAGAGGACCCGGAGCCACAGCAGATAAGGAAGCAGGTAAGTAAGTAGGTAAGTAAGCAGGACTGGAACCAGGAACAAAGCAGCAGGTAATAGCCTGGAACGCTGGTCTGGAGCCTGGAACAAGCAGCAGGTAGTAGCCTGGAACGCTGGACTGGAACCTGGAACAAGCAGCAGGTAGTAGCCTGGAACGCTGGACTGGAACCTGGAACAAGCAGCAGGTAGTAGCCTGGAACGCTGGACTGGAACCAGGAACAAGGCAGCAGGTAGTAGACTGGAATGCTGGACTGGAACCAGGAACAAGGCAGCAGGTAGTAGACTGGAACGCTGGACTGGAACCAGGAACAAGGCAGCAGGTAGTAGACTGGAACGCTGGACTGGAACCAGGAACAAGGCAGCAGGTAGTAGACTGGAACGCTGGACTGGAACCAGGAACAAGGCAGCAGGTAGTAGACTGGAACGCTGGATACAGGTATCAGACTGAGGGGTGGTCAAACAAGCCAGAGGTCGGTATCGGTCGATCAGCAGAGGTACCAGGGACAACACAGAGGGATGGTCAGGCAAGCCAAGAGGGTCTGGTGCAGGCGGATAGCAGGATGGTCTAACAGGAAGCCGGGTCAGATAGCAGAGTACACAGGTCAGATCAGGTTAAGGCACACGGAACGCTGTAGAGCAGACAGCGGGGATGGAGTGTGACAGGCCGGTTTAAATAGCCCGCCTGGCACTAGCGGGAGTGCGCGCGCGCGTGCCCGTGCGTGACAGCACCCGTGAACGCGTGCGCATGCGCAGTGGAACCTGCGGCCGTGTCCCCCTGCGTCTGGATCGCTGATTATTGGCAGGATCTTCATGACAGCCTGAATTTAAATCAAAAATTACATTTTCCAAAATTTTAGGGGGTGTTTGGGGTAAAGCACTACTATGGAGCAGATAAAATACATTGTTAAGTGACTACATGAGGTGAATATAGGGCAGGAGACACCATGCTGGGGAGGTTCGTGAAGGGCAAATATGTATGAAGGACCTAAAATAATAATTACATAAAAATCCAGCATGCATGAGAACAAAGGGGACATTCACAGCATATTACAATCATGGTAATTAGGGAATGAGGAAAGAAATATAATATATTATCAAACATTAAAGACAATAAAATGTGATATTAAAGGATAAAAATCTTACCTTCATATACTCCTTCTGCAGGACCTGGATGATGGCAGAACAGGTCTCTGGGATAATGATCCCCAGAGCCTGGGGGGAGATGCCTGTCGAGAACTTGAGGTCCTGCAGGCTTCTCCCTGTGGCTAAATACCGCAAGGTAGCGACGAGCCTCTGCTCCGGAGTGATGGCTTGCCAAATGCAGGTATCCTGCCTGCTGATATAGGGGGTCAGCGAAGCCAACAAACGGTGAAACACAGGGTCCGTCATCCTGAGAAAGTTCCTGAAATCATCAGGATTATTCTCAAGGATCTCACGGAGCAAAGGCATATGAGAGAACTGGTCACGCTGAAGCAACCAATTCTTGGTCCATGAACTCCTCCCCACCCTGTTCATGGACTGGGCTTGTGTCAAGGTCAGGACCCCAACACCAAGCCCCAGCACAGCACGAACTCTATGAGGAGTACGCATACGAAACATGGCTAGAAAACGGTCGGCTGCTCAGAACGTAGTAACAGAACGCACTGAAGAACAGCAAGGCCTGTGAAGAGCGACCTGAAAAACAGCAACGAGCAGGCAAGATCACACAGAAAACTCCGATACGAACTGACTGCACGCACTGAAGAGCAGATACAAACGCACAAGCACAAACTGAACGGCAGAAAACGATCTGAAAGCCACGAGTCTAAAAAAGCGCGAATCGTCTCTCACCAAACTTTTACTAACACGAGATTAGCAAAAGGACCCCATAGGGTGCCGCGCTTGGTTCTGAACCGGCCTTTTCTAGTCTCGTCGTACGTGGTGTACGTGACTGCGTGGTTGGCGATCAGGATTTCCGACAACTTTGTGAGACCGTGTGTAGGCAAAACAAGTTTGAGCCAACATCCGTCGGAAAAAATCCTAGGATTTTGTTGTCGGAATGTCCGAACAAAGTCCGACCGTGTGTACGCCCTATAACAAAGATATTAGCTAACGTTTAAGTTTATTCCACTTAGCAATTTCAAAAGCTTATCATTTTAAAATAACCTTTTTTTGACCAAAGGTGTTATTCTTTTAGTTTGTATATAAAGCACCCTGTGAACGAGGCTTTTTGTAGCCTTCTATTGCTAATGTCCAAAGGTTTGAATGTTAAACGGCTTTCTTACTGTTCAATCACAATACAGTTTTTTGGGTTTTTAGAACAATATGAACAAACCTCTCCTTGGCCCTTGTATCACTCACTACTGTGCTAACTGCTATCCTGCAAATCCAGAGCACAGAAACCACAAGGTTATTGCTTCCATAGTATGGATGCTTCCAGCCAAATCTATGATATCATATAATTGTCTTGTCTCCTGGTTGAAGCCTGCTGGGAAATTTCCCGGGCCACTTGCCAGAGAGCTCTAAGGAGATGTCAAGTGCAAACACAACTTGAAAAATGCTGCCTGTAAATACCTGCAGTAGTGCTGTCCAAGTCACTTAAACATTGCCTGCTCTAAAATATATTCTCCAGGATAGATGACACAGGAACATTGCTGTTGTAATTTGTACACACAGTGCTTTCTGTCAGTTAAACCTGGCTTGGTATAATTAAGCAGCTTTGCTAAGACTTCCTCCCATTCCTCCACAGTGACTTGGTAACCGCTAGACAGGTACCGACCAAACTGATCTATGTATTATTTATTGTGCTAAATTACGCCACTAGATAAATGCAAGAGGTTTTGTCACTATAAGAATGAAAAATGCAGGAAACCAAAAATAAAGAAAAATGTGAATGTCAATTAAACTGACCATTGGAAAAAAATGATTCATTATTAATGAATATTGAAACTGACTATAAATGCCAATGTTTTCTTAACTGTTAGATGCCTGTAAATAATGCAGAGTTGTATGTGACAGTACACAGAGGAGCATTCAGTATACATAAAGACAGGATAAAGCATGCTGTATCCCCATTCATTTGAACAACTCTCCAACAACTCTCCAACAACTCTTTGAACAACTCTCCAACAACCAAAGATGATTGAAATAGACACAGGAATAAATATGCACTGAATGCTTACACACATTAAAAGCACATGGGTACCTGAAAGCCCAAAAGCTTACACAATTGCCAAAACATAGCGTGTAACATGTATTGCCAGCATGCACAAAGTGTTTCCCAATGCCTTGGATGTGAAAAGTGTCTTGCATATGAAAAGATCTAATACGTTTCATCTCCCATATACTGTGGCACACTGAATTTAATTTTTAGACTACTGGCATCTGTCCACATTGATTTAACAACCCTTTTTGTTAGTCTGAACGACTTCACTAGAGATATCCCCATACCAACCTTCCACAGCTTTTGATCACTGTCAGTCAGGGTTTTTTTCTTTTTTTTTTTTTCTAGAGTGCTAGCACCTATACCGTATGTAAGACTTCTTCTTTTGTGGGCAATATGAGATGACTGTCCAAAGCCTTACTTCACAGTAATACTAAAATTCTGAAAAACCACCAGCAAGAGATTTAGCCAATATGCATTTGTTGAGAGGAAAGGAAGAACCCGCTGCTTCAGGTCTATATGATGAGCCTAGATGGAACCTGATCAGGTGTGCAATGAAATGAGAAGAAATCCTGGATAGCCGCACTCTGGGATAAGGACATCTTTATCTAGGTAAAATCCAACAATACAGGCAAATGCAGAGAAGTACAGGGTGGTAGACTGCTAATGCGTTTCACATCATTTGGATGCTCATTTTCATAGTTAAAGAGGGATAGTAATAGTGTGGTATAAATAGAAAAGTAAAAAAGTAAAAGAGGGAGGGTGGAGTATGAATGCCAGTAGAACAACCAATCACTGCACTACATAGCAGACCCACCCTCTCAGTGTAATTAAAAAGATAATGATCCCATTATAAAAACCCACACCTGCAAAATGAGGAGAGAAAGCATCCATTAATAACCAAAAAGGTGTATATAAAGAAAGATATATAAACAAAACTACCATGCCAATGTGAATCAGCACGGACTCATGTAAATAACTGAAAAAAGAAAAAGAAAAGCTGGTATTGGATGCCAAATCCCTCCACAGCAGGTGGAGCCGCAACAATGGAACAATTTAGAGTAGTGGGGAGTGCCAAAGAGTGTTAAACCATAAAACCGTGTAACTTCAGGGTACCTCGCTCACACATATACAAAACCAAAAATCAAAAAATACAAAAAATATAAACCTGAACAAAATATACATAGATGTGTGACAGCGCGATCCCGACATAGTGTACATAGGCACTCCAAAGCACTCACGCAACCCAAGAAAAGGAAATGTACATAAATAGTTAAATGGAATAAATATAAATTGCTATAAGATCAAAGTATATGCATTTAAAAGTAAGATCAAAGTGTTTGTACATTAAACATGAGATCAAAAATATATGCACATTGAAACAACTCCTCCGATCATACTTGACAACTTGTATTATATAGACAAAAGAGTTGACAAAAATATGTGCAGTAAGAAATGGATCTGAAATGGGTCGCCAACTACTCGAAGACGTGGTTACAAATGTATCAAACATGTAGCATTGCATCCAAAACACTAGTGTCAAATAAGTCTTTGCTTCCTGAAAGAAAAAACAGTAAAAAACAAACGGAGACATGGAAATGGATAAGACGCCAGATGAACCACAAAATAGTAAATATCCATTGTTATTAGTGTTAAACTCTCGTAACAATATCATGTTAGCTGTGCGGCTAATCATGAAAAAGTATGATCAACCGCACAGGAAACATAAAAGACCCCAACAAGAGAACTAGAGCGAAGAACCGAAAAAACTACTAGATGAGTACAGTTTCCGCATAAGCCAATGTGATAGCAAACTATGCTACAACAAATATACGGAGACCGTAAGTCTCACTCCGTATGCTGAAATAAGTTGAGCGAAACAAAAACACAAAAGAAAATAATGACAGGCACACACAGATATAATTGGGTAACTGTAGAATCTGCATCAAACAAAGTCTAGACCTACATCCTACACAAAAGAACCCAAAAGAAGAGCAAAGGAAAAGTTAAACCTTAAAGCGGAGTTCCACCCTAAAGTGGAACTTCCGCTCACCGGATTCCTCCCCCCCTCCGGTGTCACAATTGGCACCTTTCAGGGGGGAGGGGGGTGCAGATACCTGTATAATACAGGTATCTGCACCCACTTCCGTGTATAGCTAGCCGCAGCTAGCCGCAGACTCCCCGCCCACCCCCGTTGTGTTGTGGGAAATACACAGTTCCCACAACACAACGGGGACCAGTGTAGACGCGCAGCGCAACTCGCGCATGCGCAGTAGGGAACCGGGCAGTGAAGCCGCAACGCTTCACTTCCTGATTCCCTCAGTGAGAATGGCGGCGGCAGCACCCGAGGATCAGGGGACGGCTCGGTCTCGGGTGCCGACATCGCTGGACCCCGGGACAGGTAAGTGTCCTTATTTTAAAAGTCAGCAGCTGCAGTAGTTGCAGCTGCTGACATCTAAAATTTTTTTTTTTAGTGAAACTCCGCTTTAAGGCGGCCTTACTGCATAATATCATGCGATTAGAGACTCCCAGAGTCTCACTTCACGTGCTGCAGAATGCCACGGCTCACTGTAAAAATTCCATAAATCTGAAATGAGACTAACAAAAATGAAACCGAAAGGCGAAAAGGACAGAATGGTCTGTAAAACAGCCTTACTGCATTATGCCATGCATTCGGGGACTTCAAAGAGTCTCACTTAGAGTGCTGCAGTATATCACGGTTTACTAAAGAAAAAATGGGACTAAAGCTTAATATATCTGGCTATGTGAGGCTAGTGCTGTATGCCTTGCTATGAGTGAAAAATAAAAAATCATAACCATTGTAACAGATATAGTCAATAATTTCTGTAAAGATTGAGCAAGCAAAAACCAAGTGGAAACTACCATAAAAAATATGTATAATAAAGGCAGAAAGGCAGGAACACAGAGAGGATTAGAAAAGGAACAACCTCAACCTCAGGAGACGAAAGAGTCTCACTCAAACTGCTGAAAAAAAGCTGCTACTCGCTATGGTATGAGACTAAGGCCTAAAAAGTCTAGATTTGGGAGTTAAGTTTCTAATCTACCAGTAGTGAAGAATATGTATGTATTTGGAAGTTAGATTTCTAATCTACCAGTGGTGTATATGATATATGGTAGTGCAATTATCTATGAAACATTGTAAGTTGTAGGCAGAGCATAAACGAGCTAATGCATCTTCCTAATGGTGAAAAATTAGAAGGGCTAATTTATATTTATTGAATCCCAAATAAGAGACTGCTGAGGATGTGAGTGACAGAAACTACAGGTGAAGTCTTTTCTGTGAGTGAGACTGCAGAACGCGTGTAGGATCATTCGTAAAAATGTGACACATCCCACTCGAAATTGAGCCCGAGGGGTCGTCTAGTGTTGAGAGAGAAGATCCATTGGACTTCGCGTCTGCATAAAATTCTAAATTTGTCACCTCCCCTCGGTGGTGTCCTAATTTTGTCTATGCCTTGTATAACAAGGCAAGACGTGTCCTTTTGATGGACTTCGTTCCAGTGATGTGCAACGTTTGTGGCATGATCTTTGTCAATGTCATAGAGATGGTCATACAACCGGTCTTTCAGCCTGCGTGTAGTTCTCCCTACATATTGGATGGAACATATAGTGCATGTAATGATGTATATTACGTAACGTGTATTGCAATTAACAAAGGAATTAATTTTATGAGACTTTCCTGTGGACATTGGTGTCACCATGTCCCCACCCTTAATAAATGAACAATAATTGCAGTTGCGAGCGCCACACTTAAATGTGCCCTGGAATGATAACCAATTATTGGACTTATTTTTGCTGGAAAAAAGGCTGGGTGACAGAAGGTTACCAAGGGATGGTGCTTTTCTAGAGACACTGCGAATACCCTTAGCTAAAACTTTAGAGTAGATGGAGTCGTTAGACTTAGTAACAATTTTTTGTATCTTGTGGAATTCCACACTATAGGGTGTGGAATAGGTGGGACCTAGGGTACTCCCTGTCCTTGATCTTGTCCACGAGGAGTTGGTGACGGGGTGTCTTTCTGGCTATGAACAGACCTTTGTTAATGGTAGCTGGAGAATATCCTCTGTCCATGAACCTAGAAGACATGGAGATGGCCTCCCTATCAAAGTCACTCTCCTTACTGCAGATTCTCTTAAGCCTTAGGAACTGTCCAAGTGGGATATTCCTAATTGTGTGTCCAGGATGATTGGAATCGGCTCTAAGGAGTGTGTTGCCCGCATTAGGTTTTCTATATAGGCTAGAAGTGACCTCAGGACCATCCGCTGTGAAAAGAACATCCAGAAACTCAATAGATAGCGGGTCCATTTTACCCGTGAATTTTAAATTCAAATTGTTGTCATTCAAGTAAAGAAGCCATTTGTCAATTTCAACCAGTGTATCGGACACAATGAATAGCAGGTCATCTATATACCTACAGTGGAACACCATATCTGATCGGCGGGGACTATCAACCTCAAAAATGCGGAGCCTTTCCCACCACCCCATGTAGAGGTTGGCCAGGGATGGTGAGAACTTCGCACCCATAGAGAGACCGCACTTCTGGAGGTAGTACTCCCCGTCGAACATAAAGAAATTATGTGTAAGTAAATATTCTAAACACATGATGATAAATGCTTGCACAACCAGAGAAAAAAGACCAGATCTTTCCAAAAAGAAGGCCACGGCCCGAAGGCCTAAGTTATGTGGGATGGAAGAGTACAGGCTAGAAACATCACAAGTAATCCAGCGAAAGTTCTTCTCCCAGGGCATCCCTTTCAGTTTAGACAGAAGCTGTTTAGTGTCACGTAAATATCAAGGAAGGTTAATCACCAGGGGCTGTAGCTGCTGATCAACCCATTGGTCCAAACGTTCATTCAGAGAGTCAATGCTGGCTACAATGGGTCTTCCTGTAAGTGGTGAAAGGCCCTTATGCAGCTTAGGGAGGTGATGGAAAATGGGCATGACTGGAAATGCAGGGATAAACATCTCTTTCTCTTTAGGGGTAAAAATACCTATAGAGACCGCTCTATTCAGAAGACATATCAACTCTTTTTTAAAAGGTTCGGTAGGGTCACCTTTTAATTTGCTGTAGGTAGAGGAATCTGACAGCTGGCGTAGGGCTTCTTCTCTATACAAAGAGGCATTTAAGATCACCACAGCCCCCCCTTTATCTGCATTTCTTATTACAATCAAGGGGTCTTTGTGTAAGCTGTTAAGAGATTTTTTCTCCTCAGCAGTGAGGTTCCCAGATTTGTTATAAACAATGCTATTTGCAAGATGTACCAAATCCTTCTCTACCAATTTCTGATATGTGTCCATATCCTTTCCTCTGGAGTTAATGGGGTAAAAACCTGATCAGGAGTGCCAGCCCTGGCCCACCTTTATGGAAATACTTGGAAATAAGAAGAAAAGGCCGCACATCCAGACGTTCCAATTGCCTTTATTAAATCACTGTGATGACAACAGGGACACCAGAAACCAGTCAAGTAGACGCGTTTCCCACATACATCTTGTGTTTAATCATTATCAGCTATGAGCTAATGATTGGAACCTCTGGATGTGCAGCCTTTTCTTCTCATTTCCAATATGCATTTGTACCTGATGTACATGATGGCCCATGACTTGCAAATCAAGGAATTGATGACATCATTTAGTCCTTTTCCTTCTTATGGTTAAAAGAATACCTAATGTGCCATCTTCCAGGTATGTTTTGCTAAATGATCCTGTTCAATACAGTGAGACAATAATCATTTTAAAATTCCTCCAGGCACATCAAACATCAGCTATATCATGGGGCTCTGCTGATTGCAAATATGGCATAATGTATGGTCATTTAAATTCACTATACAGATCCATAGATGTTCTGGAGACCTGTATATAATGGTATATGTTTAGAGCATATGGCAGTAATTTTGTGGATTTAACCTCTATGTTGTATGAGGCAATCATGACGTAAGTATTGCCCACAAAGAGCAGCTTTGGCTAGGGAGATTCTGGAACTCACAAAAGAAAAAGGTAAACACTTCTTGCTGCAAGATCTTTAGAGGATATGGTTGAATTGACTTGTCAGTATGTGAAATAAATTTGATCGAAACGTACTCAAACTATATTTCCGAAGGCTGACAGCAATCGATTACAAGTCAGTAAGGTGAGCACATTGCGTTGTTTTGTTTTCTATTTTTCTCAAGGATTTGTCCTGAAATACACCAGCCTTTATAGAACAGACATGGAAGAGTAAATATTGCATAAATATCCTGGGACTTACTGTAACTGTATGGAAAAACAAAATTATGTCTCTACCAAGTCATTAACTCATTTAAGGATAATAAATATATGGAAATTCCATGGTTGAACTTAAAGTAGACTGATGAGTTATTTGCCTTTTTGGGTTTAAAGAAATAATGTTTGACTGCCACACTGTAACATGTCTTTATCAACACAAAAGGCAGCATACATGTTGCATAAGTGATGTTGTTTAATATTATAAAGCTATAATGTCTTTCAAGTTTAATGAAGGAGACATTCTCACAACAGATGCCCAATGAGTAGATACTTCCTATTGTGCATTAACATTCTAATGCCCCGTACACACGGTCGGATTTTCCGACGGAAAATGTGTGATAGGACCTTGTTGTCGGAAATTCCGACCGTGTGTAGGCTCCATCACACATTTTCCATCGGATTTTCCGACACACAAAGTTTGAGAGCAGGCTATAAAATTTTCCGACAACAAAATCCGTTGTCAGAAATTCCGATCGTGTGTACACAAATCCGATGGACAAAGTGCCACGCATGCTCAGAATAAATAAAGAGATGAAAGCTATTGGCCACTGCCCCGTTTATAGTCCCGTCGTACGTGTTTTACGTCACCACGTTTAGAACGATTGGATTTTCCGACAACTTTGTGTGACCGTGTGTATGCAAGACAAGTTTGAGCCAACATCCGTCAGAAAAAATCCTAGGATTTTGTTGTCGGAATGTCCAAACAAAGTCCAACCGTGTGTACGGGGCATTACTGACTGCAATTTAATCTGGCAGGATGGCCATTCAAGTTGGCAGTACATATTTTAATGTGGTGCTTTTGGTGCTGAAAACAAGTAGAAATAACTAAATAAAATGTGTATAACTCCTGCGCTACCTGAATCAATTGGGTGGTAGTGTAAATATATTTGTACACAAAAATATATATATTTGGTGATCAAACTGAATAGAAAATGTAAATCATTCCAACAAAATCAATTGTTAAATAAGCTGCTTTTAATAAACCAATATGTGTTCCCACAATGCAAATAATGAATAAATAAAGAACGTGTAGTGTAGTGATGCCCAATATTATGCTTGATACTATTATATGAAAAAGCACATATATTCATATACCATACAGTATAAAACACAATGAATAGGTATAAGCAGAACAATATTCAATAAAGTGCACATTAAATGTCCATCCAAGTGAAAATATCTAGTCTATATACAACATGCTTCCACCGTCCTTGGTAGTAAGTGAACCCACTTTACTGTGACATATGATAATAATACTATCATATAAACACCTTGTGCTCCCTCTAGTCTCCCAGAACTCTCAACTCCACTTAGTGGAATAACAGCATAATGTTAATCCAATCCTCCAGGCTCTCAATTCCCAGTTTGCAGGACACTTCCATCTCCGTCCACTGGGGTTCACCTTTAATGGGACATCGCCACGGGTATTAAGGATGCGGTCCCTTTAAATATTCATGTGACCATAGTGCATAGCTCTCATAAAGTAAGCACAGAGAAAAGGCTCCCATAGTGTGGTAAGGTAAATAATATGGCAAATTTATTTAGCTAACATTGTACTCACACAATAAAATCATTAAATACACCATAAACAAGTGTAAAACCACTGAGTACCAGACTACCCCATACATCACTTCCGGTCTGTGCTGTCACTGCTTACGCCCTACGCGTTATGTCATGGTCACATCACTTCATCAGGGGGGAAAGCGACGGCTATATGACATGTACTTATATACTGTGTTGAAGTTAAATGGAATGGCGACCATTTTCTTGGAGTCCATAGATAGCTGATCACTGGCTCCCATCTTCCTTTCTATTTACTGTCGGCCATCTTATTGAAGCCTGTATGTCGATGTCATACTAGATAAATAGTCTCAAGCTATCATCTTCTTAAAATGAAGGTTCTTATTTTTATTGGCTTTGGTGATGTAGTGACATAGCTCTCTTCTGTTGTTTTTATGCTCATAATTATGTCGGCCAGGGTTTATATAAATACCTAATGTTAAAATATGATATATAAAATTTGATATACAGTATACATCTTTAATAGACCTCCCTGGCTGGAACAGGTAAGGCATATGAACAAAAAATACATTTAAAATAAAGGGATATCTTAGGCTGGGTTCACACTTGTGCAAATTGGATGCAGGTTTCCCCGCATTCCAATGCGCATATCAGGAGACTGTGACGGCTCTCAATGGAGCCAGTGCACACATCTCCTGGAAGGCTGCGGAGTGGTTTGCAGAAGACTCCTGTGCATCTTCTGGTCCATTTCAACAGAGAACAGGGATGCACCGGACCCCCTGCTGTGAGCCGCTACACACAACAGTGTGAACCCAGACTTATGCTGGCCATACACTATACGAAAAATCATTCAAACCCATTTTTAAAAAAACTAAAATTTGTCCGTGAGAGCAAATGATAGTGCCATCATGTAATGACTGATAAATCGTTCGATGGACATAAATGAATCCGTTTTTTGTTAGTTTTTTCAGATATACCTACTAGCGCAAACAGTTTGGGCGGGAAACACATTAAGCTTTCAATTTATCTTTCGTTCGTTCGGCAGAAAATTTCCAAACTTGTCCTTAGTTTTTTCAGCTCAAAAACATCCCAACCAATTACCAATTTGTGCCCATTAACTGGCTGAAAAACGAACTAATTGTCTACATAACCGAATTTTGGCCGATTTTTCACAAAGTGTATGGCCAGCATTAATCTCCATTCAGTCATTAATCTGTCCACGAGTCCCCTGTTTTTATGTTTATGCACATGATTTCTAGGGGGCTCTGCATTTAAGAGTAGAGTCTAGAATGATGCCAGTCACCATCACCATAACACATTTTATATCAGTATTGTAATCATTTAAAATTGTACAGTATATTCTATTTTGTTTTATATTTTTAATAATTATTGATTTGAATATCATTAATTTCCTTTGTGTCCTGGACAACTAGCATGTAATGGAGATTAAGATATCACTTTATTTACTGTTTATTTTCATATGTATCTGTTCCGGCCAGGGAGATCTATTGAAGTTTTATATATCATATTTTAACATTAAGTATTTATATAAATCCTGGCTGACATAATTATGAACATAAAAACCATAGAAGAGAGTCATTACACTACATCACTAAAGCCGATACAAATAAGCACCTTAATTTTAAGAAGATGATAGTTTGAGATTATTTATCTAGTATGACATCAGCATACAGGCTTCAATAAGACAGTAAATAGAAGTTTAATTTAAGTGTCAGGGCCTGAATTTGAACCCAGAAACTCTGCTTTGTCAGACACTTTCTCTTGTTGCTGAGCCACCTGGAATGCTGGACAGTATGCTGGACAATTCCCTGAATGATCCTGCGTTGAACTTCGTTTGTCTTGAACCTTGAACTCTTTGCTCCTCTCATGAACTTCCAGATTTAAGCCATGTCTCTGCACTTCCTGTTTGCCAGATTATTGCACTCTCTCCAGCTAGTATCACTCTTTTGTCTTTCCTGCTGCCATCCATATCTTTGCTACCACTTGTTACTGACCCTAGGCTTTTTCCTCGACTATGCTTCAGCTTGATCCCAACCTGAAACGACTTGTTACTGACCTTTTGCTTGTTTACTATGTTTCTGTTTGATCCCTACCTGTTGTATCCGCTACTGGACCCTGGCTTGCTCACCACCTGGTGGGGCCATCCTGAGGGCCACAACCTGGTACTAACACTCAGCTTGTCAGGAGAATGGCCAAAGGAGAACTTGTAATATCGCCAACATTTGGCATGGCTGCATCTTGCGCACTCCTGTGTGTATTGGCGCACTCATGGTGAATTGGTGCGTATCGGCTATTGCGCATGCACGGTGGCATAACTTGATAGGTGCTGGCTCCCACTGGCCTATAAAAGACTGTTGTTCTGATCACTAGATTGCTGGATGATCATCAGCCCCCCTGTGTTCTTGTGTTTCTGTGTATTCTGATCTTGGATTCCCTGTTACTGACCCGGCTTGCCTCTGGCCTGTCTTATCTCCATCCCTGGCCTTGACCACAGCTTGTACTACTGACTGTAGGTTCAGGAATTTTGACCACAGAAGGTATTTTAAATACTCTGAGAAAATGGGAGATTCTCATGTATGTATAGGCATCGGAGTTTGGAAGATGGTATTCATTTTGAAGGTCTCTGAAGGTTTTCAGAGAGCAGTTAGTATAGAGGTTGAGTAGAATTATAGGGGGTCTGATAATGTTGAGTTATATATAAACTCAACTCAACATGTATATAGAGCCTATCACTTTAAGAATTTGTAACGCACTTGCTTGTTTCTTTTTAGACACAAAGTTTTCAGTCTATGATTACCTTTACTGTCAGATAAGAAGCAACAGTTTACTCCCTTTTTGCTCTGAGAATGGACTGTCTTATCTAACTAGTCTGATCCAGTACTGTTATGGCAGCGGCCATGTTTCCTTTCACTTTTTATCAGTCACATGATGGTACCACCTACTTAACTGTTCCCTTGCTACTAGGAAGATATGGACACTGATTGGCCTAACTATACGATCACACCTAGATTAAAGCTTAAAACAGATCTCAGGTCTCAAAACCTAGATCTTATACATATTCATATGTACATATGTACATATTGTTTAACTTGATGTTTGTAAGTCAGAGACACTTCCTTCTTCATTCGGCCCAGTAGAGCTGGATATCTGTGTGTGTTGGATCTCTCCACTGCAGTATATGAATAAAAGCACCTCATTTTTTTATCTCATCTGAATGGTCTTGTTTGGAGGCTTCCTAACCTGATTTACAGTATACAGGTCTAATAGGGTTCTAATCCCGTGCGAATGCCAATGTTGTATTTTGAGATGCAAAAGCTGTGTTGTTAGCATTTTGAGAGGAATAAGTTTGGTATGGGATGGGTGACCCAAAGGACATGTCATGAGTGAATTTTTTACAGGCAAGAAGTGATGCCATGGTTGATGGGGAAGCAGTCCTTGTATGGGGTAGAGGAGCCCGCAGAGGTAAGCAGGAGGTTGTCTAGTAGATTGCTGTATAGGAAGGATGAGGATTCCATGATAGACCAGGTCTTATTTGGGGGCGGGTGCCACCAGTAGTAGAGCTGGTCTATGATGGAGGCATAATAGTAAGTGCATATGTAATGGGGGGCCTATTCCGCCTTGGTTATGGCACATCTGGGTGGTTTTGCACCCCAGAGGTATCACAAGATCTGTTTTTGTAAGTGAAGAAAGAGTGGGGGAGTGGGATCGTTATCTTACGAAATAGATAAAGGAGTTTAGGTAGGACAATCATTTTAAAGGAAGCTATCTTTCCTAGTGTGGATAGTCCGGCTACTTGAATTTGACTGAGCAGTTGGGGAGATGTCTCTGGAAGGCACGGTAGTTAAGATCGTATAAGTGGCATAGTGACAGAGCCAGATGTATTGCTAAATGGAGTGGATGCTCAACTTACCACGCCAGTTTGAGATCTGCAGAATCTTTTAACCCAGGAAGTTTTTACTTTTGCTGGACTTGTGGACTATAAATACCACAGTTTTACACTATGTGGCAATCTCTCTCTTCCTTTATATCACTCGCATGAGAGAACAAGGAAAAGGAAAAAATAGTAAGACGGATTTCAATGCCATCTTCATCTGCTTTCCATGGATGGATCCTTAATGGGGTGTGTAAATCCATGCTTTGTTAGGCTACTATAACGTGGAGTCTATCTATGCAGTAAGGGCACATCTTTTATACTTCACAGTGGAAGGTGCACTTTGGGTGTCTCTGTTATCCTTCATTCCAGGAATCAGGAGGAGTGTTTGGACACTTATATGGACACTTTTCTGGATTTATTATCCATTTTTATTCATTAGACACTAGCGCGGCAATCTTTTGTTGTTTTACATTCCTAAATATGGGATAGATTGACTGGGCCAAGTAAATGGAAGGCTTTCTTTCAAAAGAGATTCTTGTCTATTTGTGAGATTTAATGGGAGAATCAAAGATTTAGAGGAGTTGAGTTTGTAGACGGAGGCCATACTAAATTGGTTGAGAATGTCCTGTACTGCTGGCATGGATTGAATTGGGTTGGTGACCACAGACCAGGAGTATTACGTCATCTGCGAAGAGACTTATTCTATGGTCTGACCCATTACTTTTAATTCCCCAGATGCACTCATCCTCCCTAATTTTAGCTGCAACGGGTTCCATTAAAAGTGCACAAATAAGAGGGGATAAAAGACACCCCTGGCAGGTGCCGTTGGTGACTCCATAAGGTTTGGATAGGGTTCCATCAAATTGCACTCTAGCTGAGGGGTTGGAATATAAAGAGAGTATCGCTAATTGGAACCAACCAGTGACACAAAATTTGGTAAGTACTGCCTTCAGGAATCCCCAGTGTACTCTGTTGAACGCCTTCTCTGCATTCAGGAACAGAAGTAGAGAAGGTGTTTGCGCTTGGACAACACTGATGAACCAAGTTAATAACCCTTCTTGTTGCATCTGGAGCCTGTCTGTCAAGTACGTAGCCAACTTGGTCTGGATCCACTACGGAGGGGAGGCATTTCAACAGTCTAGTTGCAATGACTTTAGCAAATATTTTTATGTCTGTATTAAGCAGTGATATAGATCTGTAGTTAGTCGTTGAGGTAGGGTCTTTTCCCAGTTTGGGAATTGTGGTAATAAGTGAGCATAATATATCAAGTGGTAGAGAACCAGAGGTAGCAGCAGAGTTTTACTATACAGTTTAATAAGGATCCCACACAAGTAGGCTTTGTACGTGTACCATAATACAAGTATCCAGTCAGTATCCGGATATTCATTACGTTTGAAGAAAGAGTGGTATTCAGTATTAAGTCTTTGAAGGTTACCCGGGTCCGCCAAGAGGGAGGCATTGAATCTCCGAATCTCCATAGGCAAGGTAATCCTGATCATTTGTCTCCTGTGGTTATGGAGACAGGGGCATGGTCAGACCAGAAGATGGTTCCTTTTGTGGATTCTGTCACATCTTGAAGTGTGTATTGCTTCTCTGCCTTTTGGCTGCAATCTTGTATCGTGGTTGAAGAGTTTCCAGAAGGCAACAGTCCTACTCGGCCTGGGGGTGTTTTCCTTGATTGGTGCATCCCCTGCTGCTATTGGGTAGGACGCTGCTGGAAGTTTACGAGAGGGCGATTGTGGGTCGTAGCCCCACAGGTGCAGTAGGTCAGTAGAGGGCTTTCCTGGGGCCCCCTTCGGGGGGTTCCCTTTTGGAGTTCAGAGCGACCGGAGCTTTGCTGCATCAAATCATGGTGAATCGAGGACTAAGGGACTCGTTGCGCTTCACGATGAAGCCCAAATTTAAAGACGAGATGAATCTTCGGACGATCGTGGTGGATGTTCTGATGAAGTTCTTAGGTGTACCAGTAAGAAACATTATGTTTCTACAAGACTTTCCGCAGCATTGTATTTTACGATGTTACCTTTGTTTCAACCGAGGTGTGTTGGAACGTCTATGAGGCTGCAAGACAAGCAGCAGGTGAAGAGGCGATGAAAAGACTGGAGGTAATGCCATTGTTCATGCAGGAGGAGAAATTCATAATTGTACACATGTTCAACCCTTTTGTGGACTTTAGTTTAGAAGGGCATTCCTGCAATCTTATTGTGAGGTACTGAGAGGAGGGGATAAAGTGAAGAAGAATTTTGGTATCTGGTTGGGAAAGTATAAGTTTTTTGGGAGATTTCAGGTAGACCTACGTTGTGTGGGTGGAGTGAGGAGGTCCCCGGCAGTATTTAATATTGGGGCAGAGAGAGGGTTTCTGTTTTACCCAGGACAGCCAAGCTACTGTCGAAAATGTTTTGTGTATGGCAACTCAAGTAATGACTGTGATCAAAAAGCAAAGTGTAGATTCTGTGGGAAGGAGGGTAATTTCTCTAAGGACTGTAAAGAACTCAGGCGGTGTCACATTTGTAAGGAACCAGGGCATTTGGCGAAGCAATGCGATTGGCATTTCTCTTCAAGAAGGTGGGTGGCATTGGAAGAGAGAGTGGCCAAGCGGCAAACGGAGAAGGATGGTCAGAGTGGAGTACAGCAGAAGCCAAAGAGGGCGGAGCTAGTGGGGAGAGATGGAGCAAGACCCGGTGATACGGACTTGGCCATTACCCCCCCAGGGTATAGGGCTGATGAAGCTGTGTCTGTGGAGCGGTCTGCGGTGGCTGATGGAGTCAGGGGTGCCGGTGCGGCCATTGGAGATGCAGTGGTCTGTGGTAGTCCCGACTCTGGAGGCCCAGCAGCTGTTGCAGGTGAAGATGGTGGCATGATGGCTGGTGTGACATCCTAGAGCCCGAGTATGGAGGAGGCTGAGCAGCGTGACAGTGCCCTGTCTGGAGGAGAGAATACAGCCCTGGAGATGGAGGGTGTGATGACTGGGGTGGCAAGTCCTGGAATGTTATCGGCCCTCATGATTTGACTATCTTCAGGGGAGGAAGAAGAGGAGGATGAAGATGAGGGAGAAGATGATGATGATGATGAGATGATAGATGTGGATAGTGAACCCAGCTTGCCTTGTGGACAGCTCTTAGTCATCTCTCTGGAGATGCCCTCTACCGAGTCATCACACAAAAAGGCTCAGGTGGAGGATGGGGTGGATGAAGGGGGAGGTGCCCTTGTTTAATAATGCATATGGGGATTCTGAGGCAGAGTCTGCCAGTTCTTCGTTTTCCAGGAGAAGGCAGCAGAGTCAAGCAGGAGTGCATGATTCGAGTATGATTGAGTCAAGGAAGTGTATTGTTATGGCTGATGTTTTGATTAAATATTTCCTTGCGATGGCGCTCGTTGTGGGCATGATCAACGTAAGGAGTATTTGTTCCAATTGGAGAAGAGGGGTGGTATTTGATGAGTTGAGCAATGTTAAGGCTGATTTGATCTGCGGTGTGGTGTGGAGAGCATGGTAAAGGAGGAATGGAAACATGGGATGTCTTTGTGGGCTCCGAGATGTGATTTGCGGAGTGAGGGTGTGGGGATCCTAATAAAAAAATCATATGCTACAGTGTGTTTCACATGAAGTTGTGGTACCTGGAAGGATGCAAGTGGCAGTGTTTGAAATACTTGGGAGGAAGGTACGGGTGATAAATTGCTATGCACCGGCAGATAAGAATGAGAGGTGTGTGTTTCTGAATACCTTAAGGTTGCACCTACCCGATAGGATTCCCACAATTTTGGTTGGTGGTTTCAATTGTGTTGGGAGGAGGGAGGAGAGACAAGGTTCAGGGGAGGATGGAAGAGTGGATGTATCTTCAAGAGCCCTGAATGAGGTGGTGGATGATTTTCATCTTAAAGATGTGGCAAGGGAGGTTGAGAAGGAGAACTTACCTTTTACCTTTTTCTCCGATAAAGGTACAGTAAGGTCAAGGTTTGATTTTATTATTTCATCACAGTTTTTGAGAGTTTTGGGTTATGCGGTAAACCCAGTTACTTTTTCAGACCATGTGCTATTAATTGGGACCCTTGACCTAGAGACCGGTGTGGATTTTGGTAACGGTGTATGGAAACTTAATGCGTCCTTTTTGAATGAGGAGGGGGTGGTGGAGACATTCGCACCTTTCTTTGAGAGTTTGATGTGGAGAAAGCATGATTTTGGAGATCTGCTGTTGTGGTGGGATTGGACGAAGAAGAGGATTGCTGTGTTTTTTAAAAGATTGGGGAATGTGAAGGCTCGAAAGAGGCGGGAGGAGAATGAAAAACTGCTTTACAAGCTGCATTTCCTATATCGGTGTAAAAGGATGGGAGTGGAGGTGGAGATGCAAGAAATGAGGCTTTGAACGTGGGAGGGGAATTGTGTTTAGGGCAAGAGTGGAAAAAATGGAGGAGGATGAGAAGTGCTCCAGGTACTTCTTTAAGAAGTCCTATGGGGTAAAGAACGTGTTCCGTACTGTGCTGGAAGATGAGGAGGAGGTGTGTGGTGTAAGGATGGAGGAGGTGATCAGATCCTTTTACGGGGAACTGTATGGGGGGGGGGGTGAAGGTGCACCAAAGTTTGAGATGGAGGACTATTGTGAAGTGGTGAAGGGCAATCTGTGTGCGGAAGATGCGGAAACCTTGCTAGACCCTGTGACTGAGTTGGAGGTGGAGGGGGTGTTGAAAAATATTAAGAGTAATAAGACACCGGGGGGGGGGGGTGGCTTACTCACAGAGTTTTATGTGAAATGTCGGCCTGTGATAAAGGATCATGTGTGTGAAGTGGTGAAAACGTGTGAATGATAAGAGAGTGTCGGATTCCATGAAAGAAGGGATAATTACGTTACTCTACAAGAAAGGAGGATATAAAAAACTGGCGGCCAATCACATTGCTAAATTGTGACTATAAGATCTTGGCTAAGTTGTTGGCAAACAGAATGTGGAGAATAATGGGTCAAGTGATAGGGGAATGGCAGGTGTGCGCTGTCACTGTCCGAATGGGCAGCTGTCCGAATGGGTGGAGGATCGCAGATAATCTCATACTGTTAAGAGATTTGATTTTTTAGGCTCAGAATAATAACATGCCATTAGCAGTTGCAGGGATAGATTTAGAAAAAGCTTATGACTGTGTATCTCATGCGTACCTGTTTGTCGTGTTACGACAGATGGGTGTTCCGGGAAACTTTCTGAAATTATAGGAATGCCTGTATAAAGGAATGAGCAGTCGAATTTTGATTAATGGGAAATGATCAAAGCAGTTCAAGTTAAGTCTGGGGTGAGGCAAGGGTGTCCCCTTTCCCCCATCGCCTTTATTTGCGTAATGGAGCATCTGCTGAGGCATATAATTCAAGATAAATGTTTTAAAGGCCTGTTCTTGACTGGAGAAAGTGGAGCAAGTGGAAGTGCTCGGTGTGAAGTTTAAACGAAGCTTGGGATACCAGAAGAATACGGTGAAGACGGTGGAGAAGATAGAGAGGAAGCTGGAATTCTGGAAAATGAGGTGTCTGACATTATCGGGGAAAACTCTGATAGTAACATCTGTCATTCTGTTGGTTTATTCTGTGATAATTTTCCCCCCAAGCAAGCGGTGGATTCAGAAGATAGTGAGGATGCTCTTTTTTTTCTGGGGGTCAAAGATGGAGAAAGTGAGGCGAGAAGTGGTGATGAAATCAGTGGTGAAAAGGGGATATGATTTCCCAAACATAGAGAGATTTTTGGAAGTTCAATGGTGGTTAACGCATTTTAAGACCTTCTCAGCAGGAGGAAAAGCTGCAGCCGTAATGAGATACCTGATCGGGTGGCCGCTTTTCAAGTTGGGTTGGTGTGAGCGGGATTTGAAGAGGCCAATGTCGCTGGTCCCATCAGTACACCACCTAAGGATGAAAAAGTTCTTCGATGGGAATCGGTTGAGTGAGCTGGGACAAGGAGTAGTGAAAAAGGAAATACTTTGGAAATGGTTAAGGAGGAGTGAATTGATAACCAACATTTTTGGAATGGGCCCTAAGAAGGTGGAGCAATGTTGGAAGAATATGGCGATGAAGGGTATAACAAACAAGCAAAGGGAGGTGGTGTGGATGTTACTAAGTAAGTGCTTGCCGACTTTAACCTTTTTAAAAGAAAGGGATCTTGTGAGGTTTATCCAAGGGAAGGATGTGGAGGGCAGGAGAATATAAGGCATATTTTTTGGGACTGCAGCTTTGTTGATGAGGTTTGGAGACTGATGGAAGGTTTTGTGAGGAGGGTGGTTGGAGTGAACAGAATCACATATGAGTCAGGGGTGTTTGGACTGGTGGAGGGTGGGAAAGTGATCCAACGAAAAATGTTCTTTTTTTTGGCAGTTTTTAGGGAGGTGGTGTGGGACACACGGTGTGCTTTTGTGAAAAGGAAGATAGTGCTGTATGAAAAGAATTGTGTAGATTGGGTGATGGCGAGAATGTTTTATGTTTTGGCTGTAGAAAGAAGGAGTATGGGGGAGGAGGAGGCGGATGTGTTGTGGAATTTTGGGAGGTGGTGGGAGGGAAAGGGGTAAGAAGTTATTTTGTAATGTTTATTTAAATGTTATCCATGATTTTACCCTTTTTTGTAAGTATACACTAGCATGATGCAAAGAACACGGCTCAGTTGTTGGCACAGTGCGGAGATATGTTTGAGTTTGTGATTCAGTCTAAGTAGCGTAAAAAAAAAATCTGTTCTTATCAGTTGCCAAGAGGAGGCGCTGTGTTACTGCCCAGACTATGGTGGCGTTTGGGGTGGTGTAAATCCTTTGCTGTAATGGTACCTAGATGGTTAGTATCGATAGCAACCGAAACTGGGGTGCCCATACGTCATTGGCCGGGATTAGGTTCTACCAGAGAAAGCTGTAAGGGTACTCCTGATAGGGATGGGGGCTGCACTGGTCTGGCCGAAGGCCGGGTCCCGAAGAAAGCCCGTGGTGCATGTGCCCCTGGAGGGGCAGTCCAAGGGTGCCGTAATCTCACTGTGAGTAAGGGTCATTTTGAGTTATGGCACCTAGATCACTGCACCATCACACTTTTTTCACACCTGCCTCTTGGACCGGGCCTTTTGGCTAGGACCAGAGGAATTTTTATTCCTGGCCGGAAGACCAGCCATTGTATTTCACAATGGCACGATAGCACTTTTTCCACTTCCCCTTTCCCCACTTTTATGTTGTTTGTTGTGTCCACCATTCTATGTCTTTTTTTGGTTGTTGGGTATGTACACGTTTCACGTTTGATTAGTAGGGTGTAGGTCCTCGGGCCTGCCCTGAACATCTTGGGAGGGGGTGGACATGGCCTTCTGGCTTGGTTCACCCTCTCTCATGGGGTCTCCCTTCGGGGAGCCCCACCTAGTACTTGGGGTGGTCTGTTTTGGCAGACCTCCCAGAGAACGGGGTCCACCTGGTTTCGGCCAGATGGACCATGTGAAGTACCCTAGTTCCCGTCTGGACCCTAACACCCCGGGGGATCAGGGCAAAGGTCCTTTCTCTTTGGAGGAGGACCATATGTACACCCTGTGCACTTTTTTTGCACCAGGTGGAGTTTTTGGAGAGTGTTCACACACCACGAGCTTTAAAATAAATAAAACATCTTGAAGTGTAGATTTGTCAACACTGAAAAAGTCAATGCCGGAGTATGAAAGTTGGGAGAGAGAGAGGTAGGAGAAATCTCTCTTTGAGCCATGTTGGCATCTCCATACATCAAAAAGTTTGTTTGTCTGGAGGAAGGGATTCAGGGCTGGGTGGCGATGTCGGGTTGTTGAGGTGGTGTCCATATCAGGGTTGCCGATGATGTTGAACTCACCTCCAATAATAACCTTTCCCTTCTGAATTTGGTGTATTTTCTTGAGCAGCCATTTGCAGAATCGAAATTGTTGCTTATTCGGATCGTAAATGTTGACCAAAGTATATGTGGTTCGGTTGATGTCACATACTAGGATAAGATAGCGACCTTGGATATCTGAAATAGTTTGGTATGCTTGAATTGTGTAGTGTGTCTCGAATAGCCATGAGGACTTCGTTTTTCTTCTTTGGGCCAGAGGCTAAGAAGATCTGGTCATATATTTTCAATGCAAGCGTAGGGGTTTTTGATGCTGCAAAGTGGGTTCTTGTACTAGTAGGATATCGGCCTTTTGGTTATTGGCTTCTTTTAGCAGCGCAGATCATTTCTGGGGAGAATTTAAACCCTTTGCATTTATGGAGAAAATTTTGAAGGCCATTGTGGAGTATAATTTATAAGGTGAGTTGCCCCATTGAATGGGGTAGCGGACAAAGGTTGGAGAAAAATAGTAGAGTAGTCTGTCTTTATGTGAAGTGGGCTCAAATAATACAAAATATTTTACAGCGCACACATACAAGAATGACATTTTCTGCAGGGCTAGTTAAAAACAGCGGAACATATTCAAAAAATACGGGGGTTTGGTCACACTATATGGTCATATAGTGCTAAGCTCCGTGTTGCTGCCTCCTCATTCACCTCCAGTGTACACACTGCTGAGAGCGTCACAGGCTCCTCCCCCCCCGACGCCCATTCTTGTATGTGTGCGCTGTAAAATAATTTGTACTGTTTCTAGGTCTTATAGCAGCACCATCTTGAATTTAAACGCATTGTAGGGTGTGCCCCCCAAATATGTTCTTGTATATTGTAGTAGACCCTGACCAGGTTTTTTGGGCTGGAGCACCCCTCCCCCTCCTCATTACCTCTTATTTAGTGGCCACCAGTGCATAGGATGTATCCCCTTCAGTTCTCCCACATAGAGGAGTTTAGCTCCCATGGTTGAGACAAAGGATCTTCCATTCTATTACTAGAGTAGGACCCACTAATTCGGGGTACTTTGTCGCAGTAAGTGGGCTTAGCACTATATGACCATATAGTGTGACTGTCAGAGAAATAATAAACCGGGCTGTATCGGCTGAATGGGTTTCCGGAACGAACGCATGCGCAGTAGAGCGACGCGCGCGCGTTTGTATTAGCACACGCTCAACATGATGGTCTGGCTGCCTATTTAAAGACACTCAGGTGCTCAGACAGGTTGCTGGTTTGTCTTCAGCTTCCTGTTTGAGTTGTTTCCTGTTTCCTGTTTCCTGCCTACTGAATCACTGCTTGACTCAGATCGTCCCTGACTACTCTGCCCTTCTCCTGGACCCAGCCTACGGCTTGTTTATATGGATTCTGCCTTGTCTTCAGTGTTTGACCCCCTTGCTTGTGACCCGGATTTGCCTGCTATCTCCTGTGCCTGAACCTTTGCTTGTGACCCGGATTTGCCTACTATCTTCTGTGCCTGAACTTCTGCTTGTGACCTGGTCTTACCTGCTTTCTCCTGTGCTTGACCCTCTGCCTGTGTCCCGGATCTGCCTGCTAACCTTGTGTTTTATCCTCAGCCTATTTCAGACCTTCTGAATTGCCAGTCTCTGCACATCTACCAGGACCCTTCAAGGTGCATTATGCAAGTCCCATCCAACCTGCTGTTAGCCTGTGCCTCTTCGTGCCATCTGCTCCCTGTTCCACCTCCAGGGGGCGGACTGCGCCTAGTCGCAGCGGCGAATCGCTCTCGGTATCTCGGCCTCGGTAAGTACTTACCTGACAGTGACCAAACTCCCGTATTTTTGGAATATGTTCAGGTGTTTTTAACTGGCCCTGCAGGAAATGACATTCTTGTATGTGTGCGCTGTCAAATATTTTGTACTGTTTGTAGGTCTTATAGCAGCACCATCTTGAATTTAAACGCATTGTAGGGTGTGCCCCCCAAATATGTTCTTGTAAGCTCAAATAAGTCACTGGTAGGCCAATGTAATGGAAATTAGAGTCCACCTTGATTGAAGAGTTGTTGGGGAGTAGCTGGTACAGGAGATTGATCAAATTTGTTTTAAAAAGCGAGAGCTCAAAAAGAACACGGCTCAATGTGCAGTAACTACAGCAAACATATAACATGAGGGAAATGATCCACTGTTCTTCAAGTGGGTCAGGGATCAAACATTAAGGCAGGCGATATAAAGTGAGTGATACTGCAGAAGCCCAGCCATCTTTTAGCATGAACGGAGAAGAAAGGGTATATAGTGCATCATTAGACATCTTGGTATGCTCCTCCAGTTTCCATGTGGGTAAAAAATTGATCAGAAGGGTCTGGCACACCTTCTGTGATAATGCGCCAATGTCTCTACAGTTTGAGACCCCCAGGAAGTGTTCTCACCATGTAAGTTTTTATTCTGGTGTGTGATGAGCAATTTGGTAGGAAAACCCAATTTGTAGAGGATTTTGTGATTTTGGAGAGCCTTGGTGATAGTTGCAAGTTGTCTGCGATTTTTCCATAGTCGCCTTGAATAGATCAGCAGAGAGGGCGACTGTGGAGAAGGGATCAGGCAGTCTTGCCATGCGTTTAGCTGCATACATGACTTGTTCCTAAATTGTAAAAAAATTATGCGGGGTGGAGAAGCGGGAGGTGTGGAGGCTTAGGAAGTCTGTGTGCCCTGTCAATTTCCAGGTCGCCGTCGGCTAGGTCAGGTATCAAAATGCGCACGAAGGACTGCAAATATTGAACCAAGTCTGATTGTTGGACTGATTCTGGGATATTGCAAAACTTAATGTTGTTTCTATTGGAGCAGTCCTCCAGGTCTGCAAACTTGAGCTTAATGAGTTGGAGTTCGTCCTCATGGTCTGCAAAGCCATCCACTAGGTCATTATGGGCAGTATATAGATCATCCATCTTAGTCTCTATATGGTTAATTTGCTGATCATGTTGCTGAACTAGGCTGGATAAAGAGGATACTGCAGTGGATAAATCATTGTACAGTGTTTGTCTTGTGCCACGTACACACGGCCGGACTTGCCAACAGGCTAAACTCCGTCGGCATTTCTGATGGAAAGATTTAGTACATGTTCTATATATGAGTCCGTCAGAAATGCAGACAGAAAAAGCCCGATGGGGCATACACACAGACGGAATGTCCGATCGAAAGCTCCCATCGGACTTTTTCTGTTGGGAAGTCCGGCCATGTGTACGCGGCATCAAGGAGAGCAGCATCTTTTTCATTGTGCTTTCTGACAGTGGTTGATTTGAAGCAGGGAATGGGTTCAGCATAGAGAATTGTTGTGGAGGAGGGAGAGAGAACAGGCAGTGGGCTGAGTTAGTTTGTGTCTGTTCTGGCTCATTTGTTCTGAGCCTGGATTTGGCTGGGCTGACGGTAGTGGGTGAGTTAGGAGGAGAGGACTTGCTGTTGTCGTCTGTAGAGGGAGAGAGCTGTAGCTGCTGTGCGAGGCTTTGTCTGGGAGGAGATGTGAGCCACGCCGGGAGTCCACGAGCTCCGCCGGGCACCATCTTGGCTGCTTGCCAGGTCAGATGTGGAGAAGAAAGCGGTGAGCTTTTTGGGTGGTTTGTCGTCCTTCCTTTGTTTGGACATGGTACCCAGGAGGTGCAGGGATGTCCGGGCGGAGGTACAAGCGAGTATTATCCTTCCTGACAGCTGCTGTGGTGTCGCTTAAGCTGGATTTGCTGCGGAGCTGGGGAGTCACACAGCCATCCACTCGAGCCGGCAAGCCCCGTCCCCTATTCATTGTGTTTTATATGAATATATGTACTTTTTTACATAATATTGTCAAGAAATAACTAAAGCCTGAGGCTAAAATGAGTCTCATGTACTGGAACACTTTTAACACACCTTCTACCAAAACCCAACCCATATAAAAATGTATTATCTCCCCTCCTCCTCCCACAAAGATAATTACACTTAAAGCCCAACTCCACGTAAAAATCAGTTTTTGACTGTGAATAGTGAATTCATTACCTTTCTTAGTGATGTTTGTTGCAGTCATCTACTCCTCACATAATTTGTGTTCTACTCCTTCAAAGTACCAGGTTCTTGTGTTTAGTGATTTTACCTCTTGCCCTGGAGACCTGCAAGATTCCTCCACTGCTGGGAACCAGTCCCCTCACCACCCCTTTGTAGTTCTTCAGCTGAAGCTGCCTACATCAGCACGATAGCACGATGTTTTGTTTCATCACCTCCTCAGCCTCTCCTGTCTTTTTTTCCCTTGCTTACTTTGGACTGCCCAAGCAATGCCTAACAACATCCCCACTAAGGAAGTCACATGCCATGTTTTTGGCTACATTTGTCCTCCATGGTCCCACTGTATGTAGGAACGTAGTCATCAGTCTAGGGATATGTAATGTGCATAAAGCAGTGCACACTACTGAAACTAACATGCTGTGTTTATTCCAAGCAAATAGATGTGATGGGGGGGGGGGGGGGGGGGGTGAAAATGAAACAATTTCATGAAGAATAGATTGCAGGGCCATTAAGTAGTAGATGTGTATGGATTATTTATTTATTTTTTTTAGACTAAGGATTTAACCACTTACCCACTGGGCACTTAAACCCCCTTCCTAACCAGACCAATTTTCAGATTTCGGTGCTCTCACATTTTGAATGACAATAACTCGGTCATGCAACACTGTACCCATATGCATAAATTACACATATAATTTCTTGACTACCTCTTATGCCGCGTACACACGGTCGGACTTTTCGTCTACAAAAGTCCGACAGCCTGTCCGACAGACTTCCGGCGGACTTTCGGCGGACTTGCAGCAGACTTTCTAACTAACGGACTTGCCTACACACGACCACACAAAAGTCCGACGGATTCGTACGTGATGACGTACACCGGACTAAAATAAGGAAGTTCATAGCCAGTAGCCAATAGCTGCCCTAGCATGGGTTTTTGTCCGTCGGACTAGCACACAGACGAGCGGATTTCGGGTCCGTCGTAGTTACGACGTAAAGATTTGAAGCATGTTTCAAATCTAAAGTCCGTCGGATTTGAGGCTGAAAAAGTCTGCTGAAAGTCCGGAGAAGCCCACACACGAACGGATTACCAGCCAGCTTTAGTCCGTCGGCGTCCGTTGGACTTTTGTAGACGAAAAGTCCGACCGTGTGTACGCGGCATTACACTCTTGAAGGTCCTGGAGCACCAGAACAATGGAAACACCCCCAAAATGATCCCATTTTGGAGAAGAAAACACCCCAACGTATAATCTATGAGGCATGATGTGTCTTTTGAACATGTAATTTTTTTCTACAAGTTTTTGGAAAATGTGAGAATAAAATTAAAATGCATTTTTCTTTACACAAAGTTGTCCATGTATACAATATTTCTAACACATAGCATGTACGTACCAAGAATTACACCCCAAAATAAATTCTCCTACTCCTCCTGAGTACTGTGATACCACATATGTGTGAGACTTATCCACAGCCAGGCCACATACAGAGGCCCAACACGCAGGGAGCGCCATCAGGGGCATGTTCTAGGGGCATATATTTCAAATCTAATTTGACTACCTATTACACTTTTGTGAGGCACTGTAGTGGCATGGATGAGAACTGATGTGGCATGGATGAGCATTGATGGGGATGGATGAGCCATGGATTGGGATGGCTGAGCATGGTTGAGCCATAAATGTGGATGGCTGAGTATGGATGAGATGACTGAGCATGAATGAGTATGGCTGGGTATGGTTGAGTACAGATGGGATGGCTGAGTATGGATTTGACGGAGCGATCACGTGGTAAATGGCCATGGTCACGGATACTCCCATGTGAGCGCCTCAAGGGGCACGCGGGAGGGCGATTCTGGGAGGACATCAATGTAAGCCCTCACAGAGTTACCGAGCCGCGCTGTAGTCGTCATTCGGCTATGGCTATGGCGAGGTTGTTAAGTGGTTAATTTAGTGTCACTTTAATGGTCCTAAAATCTATTTTCATGAAATTGTTTCTTACTGTGTTTTTCTTGCTCTTTGTATTGTCCTCCCGTGAGCTCCCTGACTTCCACTTATTTGGAATGAGTTGTCATGTGTACTGTTGTATACACACTACACAACCCATAGTCCTTAGTCCATCACTTGAGCAAGCAAGAGAGGGTGTCTGCGTTTCTATATACAGTGGAATCATGGAGAATGAGCATAGCTACCCTTTTCTTGGCAACATGTTGTGCTTCTGAGCATTATAGGTTTTGTGGCTGTACAGTTAATAATATTGAGAGATGCATAATAAAAGAGGATGAGTAAGCAGGGTTCTTTGTGGTAGCGAGGACATGGCATTTTTTTGGCTCCCTATAATATGAAGTCATCATTTTAGGCTTATAATGTACATTATCATTTGCAATTAATACTTTAAACCCCTATTGTTTGTAGTATATATAACATGTACATATTAGGTATGTATTAAGGTGTTCCAAATCCTTTAACCACTTCTCGTCCGGCCCATGTAGAAAAACAGTCAAGACAGGAGTAGAGATGCACCTGCAAGCTGGTTATGTCTTTGTTCTGCTGACACAGTGGATCACATGACCAGGTACAGGACCCAATAAATCGGTCCTGTACTATGTGATTGCTACTATAACAGTGTCTTGATCACCACCATACCAGTGTCCTAAACTATGCCATACTAGTATCAAAAGAGCTAGAGTCCCCAATTGCAATGACACCAGACCCATATACAACAGCACCAGTGGCCTGATCACCACCACACCAGTGTCAATAGTACAGTTTCACCAGAACCTAAATTCCATGTCCAGCAATAATGTACACAAGCTGACTGAGCATGACAGATGAGAATAACAGAGAACTCTCACTTTAAGATTCTGATTGTGAATAGGAACTGCCAGATAGCAGTGGTTCAGTAACCGATTCAGACTAGGAAGGGCTCACAACAAAAAAGAATAAGGCAATCTGAACAGCAGCAACTACCAGCAGTGGGATACATCCCAGTAAAGTGGCAAGCACCAGCAGTGCAGTACACCTGGATGAAAGGTCAAGTGTCACACCTACCTCTAGCAATGGTGGTCAGGCACTATAGCTGGCTGTGTGTTCTTCACCCATAGCAGCCTCCTTTCCCATAAGGCAGGCAGACATACTGGTACTCGGCTGCCCCCAGGTCTTATACACAATGCTATAGTGCCTGACTACCATGCTAGAGCAGGTGTGAGCTAAGCAAACAGGTATTTGCCTTTGGTAGACAGGCAAAATGTTGCAATGACAGTCCATATTCAAGGCAAGCAACGTTCAAAGAGTAGACAAGGTCAAATCTGTGGTCAAAAGGCAGGCAGTGTCTAAATCAATCACCCTGCAGATGTACAATCAGACAGGGAGAGTGCAGCTCAGCCAAAACCAGGATGCGGGAATGAGACCAGTAGCTGCCATGGAACAGGAGCATGCCTTACACCAAGTAGGAGTAGATGGGTGTCACATTAGCCACAAAAAATTAGGGCCCATACTAGTGTTCCAGAGTCACTTTCAAATCCTGAATGCTACCTTCAAATTCAGCAACACCTATAATACCCCCCCTTAATAGTGCATTAACCTCTTCCAGACCAGTCGCTGCAGTTTTACTGTGGCAGGTTGGCTCGGCTGGGCAAATTGACGTTACCTTACGTCACTTTTCCTTTTGGCCACTAGGGGCGCACACGCACCCCCAGTGTGTGGCGATGCAAGTGCCCGGTGGGTGTGATGACTGCCGGGCACCAGTGATCGCTCATGACAGAGCGAGAACTGGGACCTGTGTGTGTAAACACAGGGGAGTAGAGACAGATTGTGTGTTCATACTAAGTATGAACACTGATTTCTCTCTCCTCCTAGACAGTCCCATCCCCCCTACAGTTAGAACACACCCTAGGGAACACATTTAACCCCTTGATCGCCCCCTAGTGTTAACCCCTTCCCTGCCAGTGACATTTACACAGTAATCAGTGCATTTTTATAGCACTGATTGCTGTATAATTGTCAATGGTCCTAAAAATGTGTCAAAAGTGTCCAATTTGTCAATATCGCAGTCCCGATAAAAATTGCAGATCGCTGCCATTACTAGTAAAAAAATAAACATAATAAAAATGCCATAAATCTATCCCCTATTTTGTAGACGCTATAACTTTTGCGCAAACCAATCAATATGCGCTCATTATGATTTTTTTTTACCAAAAATATGTAGAAGAATACATATCGGCCTAAAATGAGGAAAAAATTTGTTTTTTTGAAAAAAAATGTGGGATATTTATTATAGCAAAAGATATTGTGTTCTTTTCAAAATTGTCGCTCTTCTTTTGTTTATAGCGCAAAAAATAAAAACCTCAGAGGTGATCAAATACTACCAAAGAAAATTTCTATTTGTGGGGAAAAAAGGACATCAATTTTGTTTGGGTACAGCATCGCACGACTGCGCAATTGTCAGTTAAAGTGATGCAATGCCGTATCGCAAAAAATGGGCTGGTCATTGAGCAGCCAAATCTTCCGGGGCTGAAGTGGTTAAGTCAGAAACCCAAATTTTTATGCCCATTCAGTTTTTTCAGTTTTTGTTTCACAGAATAGGTTTTCAATTCAAATGTGGACCAATACAATTTTAATCTCCAGCAGAACATTCCCAATAATCCCAGTTTCATTTATGCCCATTCATTTGAGTGGGAGGCCATCACAGTTCAATCATTTAAAATATTCCTGGCCTTACAATAAATATGGGATGCACAAAAAAATGAACTGCTGGCCCATTGGTCCAGACACTCCATTCAACATATGTCACTCCATTCCTCCATGATGACCTGGATGCACTATAAAAAAATTATGAGTTTCCTCTATTTTAACAACATTTCTCTGTGCCCTCCCCGAAGTCACCCCAAATACAAAAAGCTTTTTAAATTTAGGCCACTATCAATTATTTTACCCAAAGATTTTCCATAATTTATACTACTGACAAATTTATTTGTGTTGATGAGTCCCTCCATTCATTTTACTGGCAGGCGGGGCATCAAACAGTATATCCCAAGTAAATGTACCAGATACGAGGTGAAGTTATACAAACTTTGTGAGAGGGCCAAAGTGTAAACGTATGGCTTCCAGGTTTATGAAGGAAAAGACAGCCAGCTAGAGCCCCCTGGATGCCTAACCTATATAGGGAGCAGTATAATAGTTTGGTGGGAACTTGTATCACCCCTATTCCATCAGGGATACCACTTCTATGTGGACAATTTTTACACCCGTCTGCCACTTTTCCACCGATTTTATCTCCAGCAGACTATAGCCTGTGGTACAGTGCAACCAAATCGAAAGGGCTTCCAACAAAGACTGGTCACCACAAAGCTATAAAGGGGGGAGTCAGCTTCTGGAATAAGGAAATCTTGGCCCTTAAATGGAAGGATAAGTGTGATGTGTATTTCTTTTCCTTCATCCACCAAGACACCTTAGTGAAAATCCAAGGAAGGCACATTCCAGTCCAGTCTAAAAACCTGATTGCTTACACAATTACAGTTCATGGGAGGTATAGAGTATAACAAGCAAATGATGCAGCCCTACCTTGCTACCTGAAGATCCATTTATTGGTACAAAAAAGTGTTCATATACCTGTTCCAGTTGGTCATGTACAACTCCTACATCATCTGTCATAAGTGCACAGAAAAGCCTGGCTACTCCCTCATTCACATGGCTCCGCCATCCCTCTCATCCCAGCCAGCACAAGTCCTTCCTCCTCTCCCAAGGCCACTGCATCAACCGCCGTCAGGAACCTCTCATGGGGCCCCTCACTGACCACTGAATGCTCAGTCCCTGGACAAACATTTTATTGCCCCCCCCATGCAATTTCACCCCCCAATCATTACACAGGACCCCCTCCATTATACTGCCCCCATTATTACACAGGACCCCTTCCCCATACTAACCCCATCATTAAACACGGGGGTTATTGATGAGGGTGGAGGGGCCGGGAGGGGGTAATTGTTGAGGGTAGAGAGGCAGGGAGGGGGTTATTGTTGAGGGTGGAGAGGTGGGGAGGGGTTTTTTGTTTATGGTGGAAAGGTGGAGGGTGGGGAGGGGTGTTATTGTTTAGGGTGGAGAGGTGGGGAGGGAGGTTATTGTTTAGGGTGGAGAGGTGGAGAGGGATTTTATTGTTTAGGGTGGAGAGGTGGGTTATTGTTTATGGTGGAGAGGTGGAAAAGGGGGTTATTTGTTTAGGGTGGAGAGGTAGGAGGGTGTTATTGTTTACGGTGGAGAGGTGGGGAGGGGTTATTGTTTAGGGTGAAGAGCCGGGTTGTTATTGTTTAGGGTGGAGAGCTGGGGTGTTATTGTTTAGAGTGGAGACGTGGGGAGGGGGTTATTGTTTAGGATGGAGAGGCGAGGAGGACGGGTTTTGTTTAGTGTGGAGAGCTGGGGAGGGGGGTTATTGTTTAGGGTGAAGAGGCAGAGAGGGGTAGGATATTTAGGGTGGAGAGGAGGGGAGGGGAATTATTGTTTAGGTTGGAGAGGTGGGGAGGGGGGTTATTGTTTAAGGTGGAGAGGTGGAGAGGAGTTTATTGTTTAGGGTGGAGAGGTGGTTATTGTTTAGGGTGGAGAGTTGGGGAGGGGGTTATTGCTTAGGGTGGAGGGGTGGGGAGGGGTTTATTGTTTAGGGTGGAGAGGCGGGGAGGGGGGTTTATGTTTAGGGTAGAGAGGCGGGGAGGGGAAATGCAGGAAGGGAGGGGGAGGGGAAGGGGGGATTTGGTAATCCCACAGCTGCCCTGCACTACAGCACCCAGCAGACCCCCCCCTCCAAGAAGTTCTGCAGCAGCATAGACACTTAGGGCACTTTCACACTGAGGCACTGGCCGCTAATTTTAGCTGCGATTTACCGCCGTTTTAGCAGCGGTTTTTGGCTGCTAGTGGGGCACTTTTAACCCCTGCTAGCAGACGAAAAGGGGTTAAAAGCGCTGCTGCCGAAGCGCTTCACAGGTGCTTCAGGCAGCGCTGGCCATTGATTTCAATGGCAGGGGCGATTTAGGAGTGTTAAATACAGCGCACCCGCACCACCCCAAAGATGCTGCTTGCAGGACTTTTTTTCCTGTCCTGCAAGCGTACCACACCAGTGTGAAAGCACTCGGGCTTTCACACTGGGGCAGTAGAAGAGGTAGTTTACAGGCGCTTTTCAGACATTATTTTTAGCACATTATTTTTCTGCAAAATGCCTTAGTGTGAAAGTGGCCTTAGGGAAAGTTATTGGAGGTGGGGGAAGGGAAGCCTGGCTCAGTAAATGACACACTACTCACTGGGCAGAGCAGTCACCCGGCAGCCACTCACAAAGGAGCCTGAGGAGGAAGTGCACATCGCTGGGAGGACACAGGGGAGGGGGCGTGGCCATCGAGGAGGAGGAATGGCCGTTACGGGAGGGGTCAGGTCTAGTAGAGGGGATATGGGACACAGCTGTAGTGCCTGTCATTTATCATCCACGTGTGCAGTGTTGTTCACAGTGGGCCCCCCTCACCTGTGGGCCCATGTGCAGTGAACACCCTGCACACATGGATGATATGCCACTGGGTCTGGGACCCACCCACTCAAACCTCAGGGCAAGAAAACCAAAAAAAAAAAACACCCAAAGGGTGTGTCTATCCATTTGGAGAGAGGGGGAGACCCCTCATTCTGGGGCTATAATTCACCAAGGACCCCCAATATAAAGTACTGGTCTATAACCATTATGCTCCCCTTGGGGATCAGTCCTCAATGACCCCCTCTACACCAGGTCACAATGGAAACAATTTTTTAATTTAGACCTCATAGGGGGAATGGAAGGGGAAACCCTAGAGGTAGGGGAAGAGGAAGGGGCAGACCACCTACCAGATCCTATCATTCACAAGGGGGGGGGGATGGGGGGAATGGAAAGAACCATTCAAAATTGCCCAGATGGAATACCAAAAAGGGGCTCACTAACATCCCAATTGGAGGGGGGTCATGCCTACCCCACACCTGCTGCCCACCCTCAAGGAGGTAACGGAAGAGGGGCTGCAGAAAAGAAAAGAAAAAGAGAGACCTAATGAAAGGCATATTTAACCTCACAGAGATTTCTTTCACACAGGAGGAGCTTTCAGGTTTAAGTAAAGGTTTAAAATTTGCACCTGTTAAATTACTATACAAGTTTGAAACCTATATTGATTTAGAAAAATTTGCTAGGAAACTTAATGTTAAGAAGTTCTTACTCGGGAGGCATATACAGCAGAAATGCAGAGAATTCTCCAGGATCCGACCACCTACAGGAAACTACTGGGGGAATCCCACTGTCAAGTTGAAATCCTCACTTGATCCAATTGACCCAAAAAGGGTCTAAGCTAGGAATACTACACAAAAAAGAGGCTAGATATTTTCTTCCAAAAGTCCCTAAAATTCCATTAATCTACCAGGTTCCAAAGATCCACAAAGATAGGAGTACCCCACCAGGTAAACCCATAGTCAGTGGGATAGGTTCACTTTACTCTAGACTAGGGGGATACATTGATACCTTCTTGCAACTGGTCTCCACACAGGGTAAAGATTATTTGAAAGATAGTAGGTAGCTCATTAATCTGATTAAGGATATAGAGGTAGGGGACCATAAACTACTAGCGAAAGTAGATGTAGAATCCCTGTACACCAACATTAGACAACAGGATGCTTTAGATGTCACCCTATGGGTCTTAAACAAATATTCAGAGTTAACAACCCCACAAATGAAATATCTAGTAGAAACCTTATGTATGGCTATGACCAAAAACTACTTTTGGTATTCGGGGAGTTTTTTAATCAAATTGATTAATTAATTTAATCAAATTAAAGGGGTAGAAATGGGGGCCAGATATGCTCCCAGCACTGCTAATATCTTTTTGAATAGATGGGAGGAGGAACAAATCTTTTCAAATCAGTGGCCGCATCCTAAAATGTACAGATGGTACATAGATGATATATTCATTATTTGGGAGGAATCACAAGAAGCATTGCAAAAGTTCCTGACCCATATGAATGTAAATAGGTATAACATCAAATTTACCAGTACATGGCATCAGTCACTTTTTGGATCTGGAAAATGTTAAGGGAACCTTTTGGGGAACGGTACCCACTTTAACCACTTCAGCCCCAGAAGGATTTACCCCCTTCCTGACCAAGCCATTTTTTGCGATATGGCACCGCGTCGTTTTAACTGACAATTGCACGGTTGTGTGATGTTGTGCCCAAGCAAAATTGATGTCCCTTTTTCCCACAAATAGAGCTTTCTTTTGGTGGTATTTGATCACCTCTGCGGTTTTTATTTTTTGCGTCATAAACAAAAAAAAGCGTAAATTGTTAAAAAAAAAACACAATATTTTTTACTTTCTACTATAATAAATATCCCCCCCAAAAAATTCTTCATCAGTTTAGGCCGATATGTATTCTTCTGCATATTTTTGGTAAGAAAATATGATATACAGCGATCAGAGCTAAAAATAGCCACTGATTACTGTTTAAATGTCATTGGCAGGGAAGGGGTTAACATTAGGGGCGCTCAAGGGGTTAAATGTGTATCCTAAGGAGTGTTTTTAACTGTGGGGGGATGGGACTGCCTGGAGGAGGAGACCGAATGTTGTTCCTAATCAGTATGAACAGCAGATATGTCTCCTCTCTCCTGACAGAATGGAGATGTCAGTTTACATTGACAGACCTCCGTTCTGTCTGTCTCAGGAGCGATCGCAGGTGCCTGGTGGCATCAGCTCCAACATCACACGGCGGGCGCCCCCTGCAGGGTAAACCGCCCACCGTACAGCTACAGCGATTTGCGCAGGGGAGCCAACCTGCCACCGTATTGTGACGACGGCTGGTCAGCAAGTAGTTAAGGATACTGACCATAAAGGATATATTTCTACACGGAGCTGTTACCATCCTAATTGGGTAAAAGCAATACCAAAAGAACAGTTCTTAAGAATAAAAACGCAATTGTAAAAAAAGAAGTTTATCGAGCCCAAACAGAATTGTTAATAGGAAGGTTCCTAGAGAAAGGTTAAAGCAAACAGCAACTGCTAAACACTAGGGAACAGGTGGGACAAATGGATTGGGAGACCCTATTGGTACCTAAAAATAGGGACCCGACAGAAGACCAATATAATCTTGCATTTATTACAGGATATAATTCATAATATAGGGAAGTAGAGAAAGCCATTTAAACACAGGGGCCTATACTACTAAGTGATCATACCTTGAAAAAAATTTCCCAAAACCTAAATTCGTTTATAGAAGGGCACCAGGGCTAAGGGTAATGATGGCCAAAAATGTCACTCAACCCCCAAAAAAGCCTCCCTTGTTTTTAGACTGCATAGGATTTTATAAATGTAGAAGGTGTAAAGCATGTCAAATAGTTAGAGATAGAACCGGAAAAACTGAAAAGTTCTCTTCAGTCGTCACAGGTAAAGAATACAACATTAAGCAACGTATCATCTGTGATAGTAGGTATGTCACTTATCTTCATATGTGCCCCTGTAACCTCCAATATGTAGGTCAAACTACTAGGACTTTGTCTAAAAGATTTGGAGAACACATAGATCATATCAAAAAAGTTGTCTCCAACCATTTCAGATTAGTGCACAACAAAGATCCCGCTCTACTGAGATTTTGGGGAATAGAAAAGTTTGTCCCCATTGGAGGGGTGTGGATATGACCAAAGAGGTCTCCCAGGTGGAAACCCAGTGGATATACAGACTCCATTCTCTATATCCCCGGGGGTCTGAACCTGGATATAGTATTAAAAGTTTTATTACCGATTATTAAATAAGTTTGGTTGTGGGGGGTTTTTTGGGTTTAGTCCATGGCCTTACTTGTAATAGGTAAAGGAAAAAATTGGCTGCACACCAACGTGATTGAAGTCCATTTTTTGAATATTCCATGCAAACAATGACAAAAAAAAAATAGTCATTGCCTAATGGATCCTACGATTTCATTTTATATATCCATGACCGCAAATGTCATTAGGATGTGTGCGGCATGGTTGCATGGATCTATAGGGACGAGGTAGATCTTTTTCATCTCCAACCTACATTTTTGAGGAGCCCAGCCAATCACATTTGGTTGATTTGGGGATTTGTCATTTCCGGTTCCCATATGTGACATTCAACTAGTATATCCAGAATGAGGCGTAGATCGCACGCCGCGGGGAGCCTGGTATACCTATCTGCAGATGCTGTAGACACCTTAGTGCCGGGATTGGCACAGGCACTTGTGAGCACAACCTATGTATTAATTTTAAACCCATTTTTAATAAAAACATACTACACCATAAAGCTCTTTTTTTGTGTCCCTGGTGGAGTTTGTTTTCCACATCCCCAGCCTTCACCAGAGGGAGTTCCAAAGTGGAGTGACGCACACCCAGGATCTATACTGTTTATCCAAATAAAGCGCATTTTGACCTACCCTAAAAAGTGGTCAAACACCTTTGGTGAGTTGCCATCTGCCTCATGAGCACTTGTGGTGAAGCACTTATTTGAACATACATCAAATCAGAAGAATTCTTACCTGTATATGTTTTTATGGTGTTGGGATTGTCACAATGGATTTTAATCAGTTTACTATTTGAATATGCACATGGTTTATTATGCACTATTTTATGTGTTGAATCATATGTGTTGAATCACCATATATGTGTTGTTTTGTAGCGCCAACACCTTGACCTTTGTTTACTATTCAGATGGTAGGGTCAGAATTTGTCGTAAACATGAAAGCATGGGTCCATCCTGCCTTGTATCAATGGTTCAGGTTGGTGGTGGTGTAATGGTGTGGGAGATATTTTCCTGGCACACTTTGGACCCCTTAGTACCAATTGAGCATTGTTTAAAAACCACAGTCTACCTGAGTATTGTCGCCTACCATGTCCATCCCTTTATGACTACAGTGTACCCATCTTCTGATGGCTACTTCCAGCAGGATAATGCACCATGTCACAAAGCTTAAATCATCTCACCGCTGGTTTCTTTCTCCAATGACCTCCACGGTCACCATATCTCAATCCAATAGAGCACCTTTGGGATGTGGTGGAACTGGAGATTCACATCATGGATGTGCAGCCGACAAATCTGCAGCAACTGCATACTTCCCAACTTTTTGAGATGGGAATGAGGGACAATTATTAGCACGCAGTATGCAGGCATAGAACACACCCCCTGCCATGCCCCCTTAAAGGAGAATTGTACAAAAAAACAAGATTGGTTACACCCACAAGTGCTTTTTTACCACTACTATTCCTTTATATTGGCTTTTGGAACTTACAAATGTAGCAATTTAGAAATCAGATGAAAGGTTTAGTGCTGGAAATCACTTTTTGATAGATAAAAAGTGCATTTTATATACATCTATATAGATCAGACCAAAATGAGGGACAAATGAAGAGGAATGAGGGACAGAGGGACATTGCTCCAAATCAGGGACAGTCTCTCAAAATCAGGGACAGTTGGGAGCTATGCAACTGCGTGATGTTATCATGTCAATATGGACCAAAATATCTGAGGAATGTTTCCAACACCTTGTTGAATCTATACCATGAAGAATTAAGGCAGTTCTGAAGGCAAAAGGGGGTCCAACCCAGTACTAGCAAGGTGTACCTAATAAAGTTGTCGGTGAGTATAAATCCACTTTATGTGCATCAAATGCTTTCGCAAGCCAAGATATTACCTTGTAAAATAGCTGTGACATCATCACTGTGCTGTACATAGCCTGTGTAAAGAGCAGAGCTGTGAGAAGGACCAAGCAGGCTTCAACCACTACAGGCTGCCTGTAGTAAACTACAGGAGGGGCAGAGACAAGATCATTTACTCTACATAAGCAGAGAGAGCAGCAATGACCCATCCCTATTACAGGAAGCTCCTGCACAGAGGCAGAGTTTTACACTAGATTACTGCACAGACGTAGAAGAAATGCACCAAGCACACCAAGGTTCAAGTCAGAATACACATCCTGCTTGTATTTAGACAGTTGCCTATGCCAGGGTTCAGCTTTAAAGTTTCAAAGCAAAATGGTAAACATGATAGCCAGGCAACTAGCATTTTACAACAGGATAGGCCATCAGTGAAAACCTCTATTCTTTTCTCATAGTAGGTTTCATTTAAAAATGCTGTGTTCCTTCACATTTAAATGCCCATGCGGACAATATAATCAGTTTATATAAAACGTATTATGTGAGCTGGAATTGGTTAACCCTCTTCATTGTACTGCAGGCATAATAAAAGGCTGATGTGTTTTTGCTGCCTGTGTTTCCCTGCAGATGGCACTCACAGCCTCAGTTCCCCATACCCCTTTCTATCTGTCATATTTTCACAGATGCTGTGAATGCTCTCCAGTTGCTGTAAGCCCTGATAGTAAGCACACTTGCTGTAGAGGTGGAGAGAAAATGCTAAGCAGAAAAACAGCAGTGGTGACCTATCCCATGCTGCTTCCTTGCCAGCTGTCCCAAAGTGACCACAGTAATGCCAGTCAAGGTGGATGTACCCTGAAAGCTAAGATGTAAAAAGGGCAGCGGGATGCCTGTGCAGTGCAGTATCCTGAGAGGGACCTGCAGCTATAAACATCAGCAACTAAGGAGCTTTCCTTCTATTGGGATCATTACACTGACCCCTGTGCCTGTCACCTGGAAGGATCTCATCACCCCCAAGGAATCAGAGGTAGGTCCACCTTAGAGTGGTCAGCTCCCCCATGCCCTTTGCCTTGTAAACTTCTCCTGCAGTTTGATATAAATTCTGTTTTTTATTATTTTTCCTCCTTTTTTGCATTGGGTTAGCAAGTTGCGTGGTCCCTGTCTTTCAAGTCCAATGATAGAGGCACGCAGTGCACATCTTTTTTCATGTGTGACAAGTGATTACACACACAAGCCTGTCTGCTGCTTCCTTCATGCATTTTTTTTTTTTTGTTCGGAGTGACAATGTGTTTGCTGGATACGTATATTATTCAGATTCAGAGTGCACCCAATGTCTAGAGCGACATCTCAAAGCTTTATGTCTGTACAAGATAAGGTCGTGACCACACGTATTAATGCTTGTCCTGCAGGATGGCTTTTGATGTCAGTATGTTAATTAGAAGGATTTATTTTCTTATTTCCTATAGGTTAACATGAGAAAAATCTTAAGATTCTGTATTAAATCAGTTACAATTTGAAATTCTGTATTTAAATTACTCTTCCATTGCATTCATTCTAGATTGCCTTCTTACTACGCTGATACTCTACACATGTTTAGGTGTAATAATATATATAATTAAGAAAATAGAAGATTTTAAATAGTTATATATTTTCACATATAAGTATAATATTAATTTAATGTTTCAATATATCAGTGTAGATGCACAAAACGTAAGCATACATATGTGTCTATAAAGGTTGTCTCTTGTGAATTCTTTTGTACAGAAGAATCTGTTATTAATAATTCAGAGTTTAATCAACAATACAGGCATGAAGTGTTTTGTTTTGTTTTTTCTCTTTTTGTGACAAGCAATAACTGGAAACGCATCACATCATGTGTGCTTAGTAACCTATGGTGACCTATATAAAATGGCCTTTTTGCCAGGGTCACTTTAATATATAAGTGGGTCTGGACATCTGTGTAAAACCAGATACTAACTTTACATTCTAAAGAAACTGAGTTCTTAAAGCTGGGAATACACACAAAGTTTGGGCCAACTAACCCAATTTGGGCTCAGTCTTGGGCTGCCTAATCCGAATTTGTATAGGAGGGCTGTTAAGTACCCCTGTTGGGTTTCAAAGCTTTTAGGAAACAGAAGAAAACTTGCTATACATGTGCCAACGTGCTGAGTAGATGTTCTTTCTTGCCACAATGATATTCAAGTAGATAATAATCATGTAGAAAGATTAAGAGGCTATCCATGCACCAGCACCATTTACTGGATAAATAGGTCTAAAGACCTTTCTTTGTTCGTAGTCTGTATGAGTATTGGAACCCTAAATGGCAGTATAACTGCAAACCTGTTTAAAGCACTACTAGAGCACGCTCTACACTAATACCAATATTCTGATAATATTGCATAAGATTAGACAAGCTCCCTGTCCCCCACCAGTACATGACAGCTCTCGGTTATGCACTCCCATCATACCCCAGAGGTCATGTTGTTTCAGGAGGTTCCATAAGTTGCTTTTGCATGCTTTTTTTCTTAAATACTAATTTTTCTTAACCCTTTAGATTTCTTTGAAGGAAATATCACAACTCTGCTGTTGTGGGAACATTCAGTTGTTTTAGGTTGATGGTGTGGATTTGATGGGTATAGGTTAAACCCCATTTTATTTATGCATCCAAACAACTGCATCGGTCCTTTAAGTTCAAAGGTGGCAGTGCCCTCTTTATAACAAGGGGTTTCCTACATCACCTGGGACCTGAATTGATGGTCTTCTTTGGTAACACCATAGTTGAATATGTTGCTAAGTGGACTGTCTGTCCCAGTGGGCCTGGGGCAAATGGCCATTTTTCTTATTGTTAAAATGACCTGGAGTCAAAGTCTAATGTAATTTGATGGCTGACGCTTGTTACCTAACAATGTTAATAATTTATTTTTTTTACACAGAACCTTTGTGAAATTGTGAAACTGTTTGTCTTATTTGCTCACATGCTGTGCATTAGCATGGCATGCTTACAACTGATGCACATTCGTAATCATTATCTAGAAGACCTATAACTAATGTTGTTTAGGATAACAGAGGGTCAAGATCAACAATTAACATTGTTATGTACTACTGTGTTTTGTTCAAGTTGTTTAAATATCATGCACGTAAATAACTTTTCTATTTGTACAGTAAAAAATTTATGTTGCTTGTTCTGGTTAATTAAAGAATGTGTCCCTGTGTTATACAATACGGCTCATATATTGGTTGATTTAACTGCTCAAACCTTCTAAGTACCCTCCTGGCCAAATTTCCTATACAGGGTAGTCTTGTTCTCTTCAGAGATAGCGGTGTGACAGACTTCCTTCCTATCTGACATCAATACATTACACTGTTTTTATCACTACAAACTAGATTACACAGATTACCCTTCTTCCATATTGTAAAGCCCAACTTCAGACAGAACTTATTTTGCTTCAGATATATTTGGGATAGGTTAGAGCTTTGGTAAGGTTTTTATTGCTGTCTTTATTCCTGTTGGGAATTTGTGTGTTTAAGCTATAGCTTGAGTTACGGGGCTCTGTAAACAATGAAAAAAATGCAGGCCCTCTTCCAGGACGTATATGTCTTTATTATACTTTTAAGTAGAGAGCACCACCAAGACATCACTCACTGATGTGTTTCACCCAAGGGGCTTTATCTGTAAACAATAGGAGGTAAGAGAATGCTGGAAACCATGAAAAGAAAATTGTTGCCTAAAATAACAATCCATAATATGTATATACAATATTTTTTTATTTACCAGACTTAAAGAAAGTCCATTTTAAAAAGTATCTTTTGTATTGAAAATAATTTACAAAGAATGCATATACAACATATTTTAAAAAAAAGAAGTAGTATATTTCCATTTATTCAAAGAAGCTTGCTGCTTAGCTGCACTTGTAGTCTAAGGTAGAGGAAAATTCTTGGGAAATAAAGGAATTGTGGGAGGTGGAGCCTATTTGTGTCTTAAAGCAGAACTAAAGGCAACACTTTTTTTTCATTTTTGGTAGAGTAAGAGGGGTTATAACTAGGGATGGGCGAACGGTTCAGGCCGAACTTTCGCTGTTTGGGCATTCAGTGAACATCCGAAACAAACGGGTCATTTGACCGTTTGTTCGGCCCCCCGAACTGACCACAATGCATTTCGGCACTGAACAGTGCATTGCAAGCCCTGATTGGCTGAAGCAGTTAAAGCTTCAGCCAATCAGGGCACAGAGCACTGTCAAAGTCATGACTGGACACTGTCATCATGACTTTATCCAATCATGGCTCATTCCCGCCCCACAGTATAAAAGAATTCTTTCAATAGCAGCCATTTTCAGTGTGATTTTGGTGTGGGAAGAGATAGAACAGGGCTCTGTTCGGTGCTATTAGTTAGTTAGTGTGCTATACTGTGCTATTTTGCTTCAATTGTCAGTGTAGAATAGTAGTTTAGTGTCAGTCTAGGGATAGTGTGAGTGTAGTGAGGAGGACCATCTTTCAGCTTTGCATAGTGTACAGCTAGAATAGGGACAGCTGAGATAGTTTCAATGTAGTGTAGTGAGACTGTGTCAGTAATCTTGACATGAGTGTATAGCTAGAGTGGGGACAGTTCAGATAGCGTCAGTGTAGTGACGGTTGAACACCGTCTATTTGATTGTGTTACTGTCAGTTTAACACCATTTACTTCTGTGTGCGTTACTGCCAGTTTAATGCCATATAGTTTTGCATGCGTTACTGCCAGTTTAACACCATATAGTTCTGTGTGCGTTACTGCCAGTTTAACGCCATATAGTTTTGCGTGCCTTACTGCTAGTTTAACGCCATATAGTTCTGTGTGCGTTACTGCCCGTTTAACGCCATATCGTTTTGCGTGCGTTACTGCCAGTTTAACGCCATATAGTTCTGTGTGCGTTACTGCCAGTTTACCGCCATATAGTTCTGTGTGCGTTACTCCCAGTTTAACACCATATCGTTTTGTGTGTGTTATTGCCAATTTAACTCCATATAGTTCTGTGCATCACTGTACGTTTGGCGCATTATATTGCAGTATATTATAGTGTATCCATGGAGTGTGTCTGTGTAGTGTGAGTACTCAAATTAAAGTGCACCAAACACCTCTTTACATTGATTAAAGTGCATCTAGGTACAGATTTCAACTTCTTCTTTACATTTCCTTATAAGCGCTGCCCCCTAATAATGTCTGGGAGGACAACAAGGAGAGGCAGATGTTTCCTTGGCACTGTAAAAAGGCCAGCAACAAATGTGTCCCCACGCAAAGGTGGACGTGGTGGTCAGTCCTCAGGCAGGGCATAATTTTCTCTGTTTAGTGAGTTTGCCCATGCTATCCAGCCACAGCATGCAGAGGAGGTGGTGGACTGGCTTGCTAAACATTCCTCATCCTCCACATCCTCTGTCACGCAAGCAGAGACAAGTGTGCAGTCCCCTGCAGTTGCCATAGTGGAAAAACCTGCCATAGCCCCAACGTCAGCCATTGAGGAGTGCTTTAGTATAGGTAAAGGTTTTGGCTTTTGGTATAGGTTTTGGTATAGGTTTCATGGACACAATTAACACCCACAGAGTAATTTTTCTGCACCTGTTTGACATGTGCATATCATTGCAATTTTTTTACAGCAAGGCCAATTCTTGCTTTCATCAAGATTACCTCTATAGGGTTACGGTGGGAAGGCGCCACCGACACCCAAACACCAGTCTTTAAGCACCTGTTACTTCTAGCCAAAGTCAAAGTGACACCAGAATGTATCCAAAAAATCTCTAATCTTGTTCCCAGTGCACTACATTGTGGCCTCATCATACACACTGGCTCCCCAGCTGTTGCTAAGCAAAATAAAGGCAGCTTGCAGGGAAAATGTCATTTTTTTGGCTTTATAAATGCAATTATTGCTGCAGCAGAAATCACTGCTCATTTCAAAATGACGTTTTTCACAAACTTTTTTTTATTGATACCCCCAGGGCAGGACCCGGACCCCTATAACCATTGTATGCCCAATTATTTGCATATAAGCCTTCAAAATAGGCACTTTTGATTTTTGACGTTCGGGTCCCATTGACGGGGTTCGTTATTCGGGTCCGAACGTTTGCGGTGTTTGAAAGTGCTGGTGCGAACCGAACAGGGATATGTTCGGCCCATCCCTAGTTATAACTCCTGTCAATTTTTACCTGCCACCTGCCACTGGGGAGATTTTCTTTCACTTTTGGTCCAATAGCCAAAACAGGAATTGAGAATAAATCCTTGCAAAATGAGGGAATCCCTTGTTGTCACCAGAACTAGTGTCCCCATTGGAAGATTTCCCTTCTAAACCTGTTCTGGTGACAGCTTGAAATGTAAGATTTTCTTTTACTTTCACTCTCAGTGATAGCAGTAAAGAAGAAATTTAGACTGACCCTCCCTAATGGGGTCACAGACAGAAATAAAAACTTGACAGGTGTTCTAATCCTCTTCACTCTATCCGAAACAAAAAAAGTTTTGAATTTAATTTTACTTTAAATAAAGGTTACTCCTTCAGGGCCCTATCATGTGTTTTACTGCAGGAAAATTGACAGTATGTGTATAGGATCTAAGAGCCTATGTGTTTTAACATGCATTAACAAGCACACAGGTTGCCCATTGTTTTTAATGGTGCTCATTCACATCTGTGTGATGCACTGATGTATGTTTTCCATTTCTTCATGCAGTAATACTCATTATAGGTCCTATACAGGGCTTTTTTTCAGGGGGAACTTGGTGGAACTCAGTTCCACCACCTCTGGCTCAGACCCTTGGGGAGGTGGGGGGGGGGGGCTGCTCACCACAATCACTTGTTTCTGTGTTTACAAGTGATAGCTCTGCACTCTGTGTGTAACCCCCCTGAACTCAGCACTCTGTATGTAATGCAATCCTGGTATTTAATGCCTCTTTAAGACTGTTCGTGAAATTTGACTGGCCACACCCACTATTTGATGTGATTTGGAGGGTGTGTGTGGGTGGAGGGGTTTTGGGGGGTCATGGTTGAGTTCCAGCACCTATTGTTTGAGAAAAAAAGCCCTGGTCCTATATGATGAAAATGGAAAATGGTAGCATGTGAAAATGCCACAATGTTGGAATGGTTAAAATTGCGCTTTAGTGTTCAGCTTTTTCTGTTATCAAAGTTTACTTAATAGTAGAGAGAAATATGCTGCATTGATTGGAAAGGGCTTTCTCTCCATCTCTCCTGAGTTGTAGGTGTGAGCAAGGGAGCTTCGCTGTTATGCAGCCTGCTACATCGTTTATCGTTAAACAATATCTATTCACACTGGATCTACTTGAATGACTGTAGGAGTAGTAAAAATGTGACCACAGGGAAGCTGGTCATACATCTGTAACAGGGATGTGTGCTGAGGTCAGTGGCTGGTGAGGCACTGGCTAGTATCAGAGCCACATACACACAGGTTACATACACCACGATTGTTAGAGCGAGAGCAATAATTCTAGCACTAGACCTCCTCTGTAACTCTAAACATGTAACCTGTTAAACATTTTAAAGCGTCACTTATGGAGATTTATAAGTACTAACGTTTGGCGCCATTCCACAAGTGTGCGCAATTTTAAAGTGTGACATGTTAGGTATCTATTTACTCAGCGTAACATCATCTTTCACATTATACAAAAAAATCGAGCTAACGTTAGTGTTTTTTTATTTTTTATTCATGAAACATTCCCCCACCCCCCAAAAATGCGTTTAAAAAAATTGCTGTGCAAATACCGTGTGACATAAAAAGTTGCAACGACCACCATTTTATTCCCTAGGGTGTCTGCTAAAAAAATATATATATATATATAATGTTTGGGAGCTTTGAGTAATTTTCTAGCAAAAAGTGATGATTTCTACATGTAGGAGAGAAGTGTCAGAATTGGCCTGGGTGGCAAGGGGTTAATTACCATAAGTAAGTAATATACAAATAATTATTATATATTATTTTTAAGGTAATTTACTATATTTTAAAAATCTATACTCAAGAAGATGGCTTAATGGACGTTATAACTTCCAACCAGTAATTTCACAGTAAATACGGTAGATATGTAATAAATTATTATCTTATAGCATATAGCATATAAATATATGATTTAGCTTGAATATAACAGTACCTTTTCAACAGAATCAGTTTCTCTCTCTTAACCTTATGAGAAAAACACGGGATTGTGGGTAAATCTTATACCCATAGAAAAAAAAGTTTTTTTCCTTGTAGTTAAGAGGGCTGGGCTGGAAGGGAGCATTTGCCTTTAGACACATGCCCCTTTTATAACACTGCAGTGCGAGGCGTGCAGCATTTTTTATTGGATAGCTAGGACCAATGGTACTTTACCATTGGTCCAAGACTCCAAGCTATTCATTGAGCTCAGTTCCTCTGACAAGAAGTGAGGAGAGGCACTGTGAGCTCATCCTCTCAGCCTGGCGCAAACAGCATGTGTCTGTATTTAAAGTGGCCTTTCTGTATTTAGCTTCTGACAGGCTGCGCAAGTAGCTCCGTATCTCTGGAACCATAGGTCGTAGGAGCCCCAGATTTTTACCAGTGGTGGGGTAGGACTTAGGCTACATACCCCTCAGGTTGCCGAGCTATGACCCTCATAGCTCGATTTTGTATTTATTTTTTAATGTTCATGGCAGGTGAGGCCCTGCCTCACCTGCCTCCCCTCACTGCACGTCCCTGATCTGCAATTAAAAAAGGCCCCAGACCATCTCATCTTTCACAGAAAAAACAGAGATCTCACATTAAATTTGAGGTATTTTTTACACATAGGGGTAAATAAATAAGTAAATAGACGGTGATGGACATGTTTCACCATGTTGAAAATTATAAATTTTGGGCTTCCTGCTGCTTGGTTGCACTTTTAGATCAGCAGTGGGGGCAGATAGGTGTGCTTTAAAAAAAACACACTAGCTTTTGTCAGGAACTGACTGAGATTCCAACCATGTATGGGCAGGCTGAATGTACCTGATCAAATGTACCGGATTGATCAACTTGGGCATTGGCTTGGCTGGAGGGATTACCCTGTAAACACTGGTGGTTGCAGGAAAGAAATTCCCTCTATCTATGGCTGGCCCTACACTCAGGACGAGTCATCCAGCCATACATGATCAGTATTGAGGAATCCAGTGTGGGGATCAAGACAAAGGCTTTGTGAGATGGCTAAGCTATAGCAGGCTGATTACATTTACCGTTCTGGTAAGTACATAGTGAAGGTGGAACTAACACACTGTGGATGCACTTTGAGTTAAATTTTTACACAAAGATGCACTTTCCTGATAATTTTTCTGGAGGTGGACATTACTGTGTCCCATTTTAGGATTTTCCATCTGTTTATTATTTGGGATCAACTTTCAAACACTTCAGTATATAAACCTTTCCACTTCCTTATTTATATGTGGACATCAATGGATGATATATGAATTTCTTATTTATATGTGGATATCACTATATGATACAGTGCATCTGGAAAGTATTCACAGCCAGCGCTTTGCTTTTTCCATAATTTGTTATGTTACAGCCTTATTCCAAAATGGATTAAATTAATTATTTTCCTCAGGATTCTACAAACAATACCCCATAATGACAACGTGAAATAAGTTTTTTTGAAATCTTTGCAAATTTATTAAAAATAAAAAACGAAGAAATCACATGTACATGAGTATTCACAGTCTTTGCTATGACACTCAAAATTGAGCTCAGGTGCATTCTGTTTCGACTGATCATCCTTGAGATGTTTCTACAACTTGGTTGGAGTCCACCTGTGGTAAATTCAGTTGATTGGACAAGATTTGAAAGGCACGCGCTTGGTTATTTAAGGTTCCACAGTTAACAGCGCATGTTGGAGCATAAACCAAGCCATGAAGTCCAAGGAATTGTCCGAGACAGGATTGTATCGAGGCACAAATCTGGGTTAAGGTACAGAAAAATTTCTGCAGCATTGAAGGTCCCAATGAGCACAGTGACCTCCATTATCCATAAATGGAAGAAATTTGGAACCACCAGGACTCCTAGAGTGGGCCGCCCGCCCAAACTCAGTGATCAGGGGAGAAGGGCCTTAGTCAAGGAGGTGACCAAGAACCCGATGGTCACTCTGACAGACATACAGAGTTTCTCTGTGGAGAGAGGAGAACCTTCCAGAAGAACAACCATCTCTGCAGCACTCCACCAATCAGGCCTGTATTGTAGAGTGGCCAGAAGGAACTCCTCAGTAAAAGACATATGACAGCCCACCTTGAGTTTGCCATAAGGCACCCGAAGGACTCTTAGACTAGGAGAAACAAAATTCTCTGGTCTGATGAAATAAAGATTGTATTTTTTGGCCTGAATGGCAAGTGTCATGTCTGGAGGAAACAAGGCATTGCTCAACACCTGGCCAATACCATCCCTACAGTAAAGCATGGTGGTGGCAGCATCATGCTGTGAGTATGTTTTTCAGTGGCAGGAACTAGGAGACTAGTCATGATTAAGAGAAAGATGAATGCAGCAATGTACAGAGGCATCCTTGATGAAAACCTGCTCCAGAGTGCTCTGGACCTCAGACTGGGGTCAGAATGGGACAACTCTGTGAATGTCCTTGAGTGGTCCAGCCAGAGCCCAGATTTGAACCTGATTGAACATCTCTGGAGAGATCTGAAAATGGCTGTGCACCGACGTTTCCCATTCAACCTGATGGAGCTTAAGACTTGAGGCTGTAATTGGTGCCAAAGGTGCTTCAACAAAGTATTGAACAAAAGTTGTGAATACTTATGTACATGTGATTTATTCAATTTTTATTTTTAATAAATTTGCAAAGATTTCAAACAAACTTCTTTCACATTGTCATTAATTGTTTGTAGAATTTTAAGGAAAATAATGAATATAATCCATTTTGGCATAAGGCTGTAACATAACAAAATATGGAAAAAGTGAAGCGCTGTGAATACTTTCCGGATGCACTGTATTTGAATTGTTTTGAACATCACTGTATGATATATAAATTTTTTGCTTTATATATATATATATATATATATATATATATATTTTTTTTTTTTTTTTTCTTGCACTGTCAATTTAATATTATTTTATATTGATTGGTTGAGCGCTGCACTATTGTGTATGTTGAACTGTTTTGTTTACATTCAACCTGTCTGCATTTCAATTGTTACAGCAGGCTAAAACCATCTGCCCCTCATACCTGTTTATTTTAAAGTCTTCAGTGCCAGGAGCCATAAATTATTTCTATGTTGCACTACAAGGTTAAAAAATGGAACATGTCTGTGTATTTTAGTGTAGCACATACATTTCCTAGTTTTCCACAGGAGTTTTATACAGTCAGGTCCATAAATATTTGACGTCGACACAATTCTAATCTTTTTGGCTCTATACACCAGCACAAAGGATTTGATATGAAACTAACAAGATGTGCTTTAACTGCAGACTTTCAGCTTTAATTTGAGGGTATTTACATCCAAATCAGGTGAACGGTGTAGGAATTACAACAGTTTGTATAAGTGCCTCCCGCTTTTTAAGGGACCAAAAGTAATGGGACAATTGGCTGCTCAGCTGTTTCGTGGCCAGGTGTGTGTTATTCCCTCATTATCCCATTTACAAGGAGCAGATAAAAGGTCCAGAGTTAATTTCAAGTGTGCTATTTGGAATCTGTTGCTGTCAACTCGCAATATGAGATCCAAAGAGCTATCACTATCATCAGTGAAGCAAGCCATCATTAGGCTGAAAAAACAAAACAAACCCATCAAAGAGATAGCAAAAAACATTAGGTGTGGCCAAATCAACTGTTTGGAACATCCTTAAAAAGAAAGAACGCACCGGTGAGCTCAGCAACACCAAAAGACCGGGAAGGCCACGGAAAACAACTGTGGTGGATGACCGAAGAATTCTTTCCCTGGTGAAGAAAACACCCTTCACAACAGTTGGCCAGATCAAGAACACTCTCCAGGAGGTAGGTGTATGTGTGTCAAAGTCAACAATCAGGAGAAGACTTCACCAGAGTGAATACAGAGGGTTCACCATAAGATGTAAACCATTGGTGAGCCTCAAAAACAGGAAGGCCAGATTAGAGTTTGCCAAACATCTAAAAAAGCCTTCACAGTTCTGGAACAACATCCTATGGACAGATGAGACCAAGATCAAATTGTACCAGAGTGATGGGAAGAGAAGAGTATGGAGAAGGAAAGGAACTGCTCATGATCCAAAGCATACCACCTCATCAGTGAAGCATGGTGGCGGTAGTGTCATGGCATGGGCATGTATGGCTGCCAATGGAACTGGTTCTCTTGTATTTATTGATGATGTGACTGCTGACAAAAGCAGCAGGATGAATTCTGAAGTGTTTCGGGTAATATTATCTGCTCATATTCAGCAAAATGCTTCAGAGCTCATTGGACGACGCTTCACAGTGCAGATGGACAATGACATGAAGCATACTGCAAAAGCAACCAAAGAGTTTTTTAAGGGAAAGAAGTGGAATGTTATGCAATGGACAAGTCAATCACCTGACCTGAATCCGATTGAGCATGCATTGAACTTGCTGAAGACAAAACTGAAGGGAAAATGCCCCAAGAACAAGCAGGAACTGAAGACATTTGCAGTAGAGGCCTGGCAGAGCATCACCAGGGATGAAACCCAGCGTCTGGTGATGTCTATGCGTTCCAGACTTCAGGCTGTAATTGACTGCAAAGCATTTGAAACCAAAAAGTGAAAGTTTGATGGATGATTGTTAATCTGTCCCATTATTTTTGGTCCCTTAAAAAGTGGGTGGCACATATACAAACTGTTGTAATTCCTACACCATTCACCTGATTTGGATGTAAATACCCTCAAATTAAAGCTGGAAGTCTGCAGTTAAAGCACATCTTGTTCGTTTCATTTCAAATCCATTGTGGTGGTGTATAGAATTAGATTAGAATTGTGTCGATGTCCCAATATTTATGGACCTGACTTTATATGCTTGCTTTAAAGCCCAACTCCAGGCACAACAATTTTATGCTTTTTAAATCTTTATTTAATACATGAACAATGCCATTCCTGTACTACTTCAGGAGCTCAATAAGCTAGGCTGAGCAATTCTGAACATTTTTTTTGATTGGGCTGCCGGACTATGCAAAAAAAAAAAAAATGCAGCTCCAGCTGCAATATTTACCTTCAAACCACAGTGGTCATCTCTAGTACCCTACATTCACTGTGTAATGCATTATTGAGGACCACCCTTTGATTAAAATAGGCAAAGAGGATGAGGACCCTGCGTTATTACACAATGTCAGTGGGTTAGTGTTTCAGAGACATCATTAGGACAGAAGACATTGATGAAGATATGTTGATAAGGAAATCTTGTGAGGAGACCGCCACCAATTGTATGAAGGTTTACTGGAATGGTTGGACTTAAAGGGGCCTATACCTCTTAAGTCAAACAGGCTTGTGATGATATACACACTTGATGTAGAACCAACAGCAATCCAGATAACCATGATCACACTAGAACTTAAACGGTACTGGTCTCCAATTTTTATTCCCAAAGGAACAGGAAATATAATTCAGATGGTGAGGAGGACAGCCAGGGAGGATTAACATGGTCACACGATGAACCTAAAATGGAAAAGAAGGTTCCACATAGTGTGATAATGTTTATAAAATCATTTAATTAAAAAAGGTAAAAAAGTTTGACACTCATATTTCAAATGTGATTAGCGATTAAAAGACATGAGATGGCACAATGGTTTTCTGTTGTTCTGCTTTATGAGTATTATTATTATATTACAGGATTTATATAACAGTTTACGTAGCGCTTTACAATATAAAAGGGAGACAATACAGTTATAATACAATAAAAAACAAGAGGATTAAGAGGGCCCTGCTTAGAAGAGCTTACAATCTAATAGGATGGGGCAGGTGGTACAAAAGGTTATAACTGTGGGGAATGAGCTTATGGAAGTGGTAAAAGATTAGTTAGAGGCATGATAGGCTTCCCTGAAGGAATGAGTTTTCAGGGATCGCCTGAAGGTAGCAAGAGTAGGGGATATCCGGACAGGGTGAGGTAGCGAGTTCCAGAGGATGGGAGAGGCTTTGGAAAAATCCTGGAGAGGAGCATGGGAGGAGGAGACGAGGGAGCTTGAGAGTAGGTGGTCTTGGGAGGAGCGGAGAGGATGGTTTGGGTGATATTTGGAGACAAGATTGGTGATGTAGCTTGGGGCAGAGTTGTGAATAGTTTTGTATGTTGTGGTTAGTTTTTTTAATTTAATCGCTGGGCGATTGGGAGCCAGTGTAGGGATTGGAGGAGAGGGTTGGCAGATGCTGAATGGTGGGTAAGGTGGATAAGCCTGGCAGCAGCATTCATGGTAGACTGAAGAGGGGATAGCCTATAGAGAGGCAGGCCAATGAGAAGGGAGTTGCAATAGTCAAGGCGAGAGAAAACAAGGGAGTGAATGAGGAGCTTGGTGGTTTCATTTGTTAAAAAAGGGCGGATTTTAGAGATGTTACGGAGGTGAATTGTACAAACTTTTGACAATGATTGGATTTGAAGCTAAAAGGACAAGTCAGAGTCTAGGATTACACATAGTACCCTGGCGTGAGGGGAGGGACTGATGGCATTATTGATTTTGATGGAAAAGTCATGGAGAGGGGCACGGATGGGGGTGAGTATTAATAGCTCGAGTTTAAAGAGATTTTGTTTAAGGAAGTGGTGCGACATCCATGTTGATATGTCAGTTAGTAAGTTAGTAATGCGAGAGGAGACTGAAGGAGTGAGGTGAGGAGTAGACAGAAAGATTTGGGTGTCATCGGCATATAAGTGGTATTGGAAGCCGTGGGCGGTTATCAAGTGACCAAGGGAGGAGGTGTAGATAGAGAAGAGAATGGGGTCCAAGAACATAGCCTTGGGGGACCCCCACAGAAAGGGCAATGGAGAGGAGGAGACAGAGTTGTAGGTAACACTGAAGGAGCGCTGTGATAGGTAGGCAGAGAACCAAGATAGAGCAGAATCTTGGAGCCCAAGGGAATGGAGTTTATTGAGAAAAAGCTGGTGGTCAACAGTATCAGAGGCCGCAGATAGGTCAAGTATTAGGAGTATGGAGTAGTGGCCATTGGTTTTAGCAGTTAGTAAATTGTTGTAAATTGTTAATGAGTTTTAGTAAGGCAGTTTCCGTGGAGTGCTGTGAGCGAAAGCCAGACTGTAAGGGATCAAGAAGGTTATTTTCACTGAGGTAGGAGCTAAGACGGTTGTAGACTAAGCGTTCTAGAAGTTTAGAGGTGAATGGGAGCAATGAGATGGGTCTTAAGTTGTTCAGGTTGGTGGGGTACAGTGAGGGCTTTTTAAGTGACTGTAGTAGTTGTGAGGGAACAGGATCCAGGGGACAATTGGTTAGGTGGGCATCTGAGAAAAGTTTTGTAACCTCTTCAGTAGCCAGTTCAAAAGAGGAGAGTATTGAATGTGCTGTTAGACAAGGTATGTTGGGTGGGGAAAATGTATGCACAGTGGAGGTGTCCTCACAAATTGCATTAATCTTGTCTTTGAAGTGAGTGGCAATCTCTTGGAGAGTGAGTTAGTGGGTAGAGGGGGTGGGGGACGAAGCAGAGAGTTAAAGGTTGAGAAGATCCGACAGGGACTGGATGACAAGGTATTAATAAGAGAGACAAAGTAGGCTTGTTTGGCAGCATGGAGGCAGGAATTGTATTTTAGAAGGGCAGATTTATAGGGTGAAGTCCTGCAGACATTTGGTTTTACGCCACAGTCGTTCAAAGATAAGTGTAGCTCTACTAATGTGGTTAGCCATGAACTAGTCTCTGGATGTGCATTTTTGAAGAAAATTGTGTTTAATGTATGTGTGTATAGAGAGATACAGAGAGATCAATTTATTTAATTATGCTGGGTACATTTAGAAATTTCACTTGTGTTTATCAAACACAAGTGCAATAATGAAAGAATTCTATAACACCACATCAATTGATTAGACTATTTTGCTAAATGATATCACCATACATTAAAGGGAATTACAGCCACTCTTATGCCGCATACACACGGTCGGATTTTCCGACAGGAAATGTTCGATGGGAGCTTGTTTTCGGAAATTCCGACCATGTGTAGGCTCCATCGGAATTTCCGACAAACAAAATTTGACATCTGGATCTCAAATTTTCAGACAACAAAATCTGTTGTCAGAAATTCAGATTGTGTGTACACAATTCCGACGCACGAAATCCACACATGCTCGGAATCAAGCAGAAGAGCCGCACTGGCTATTGAACTTCTTTTTTCTCAGCTTGTCGTGTGTGTTGTACGTCACCGTGTTCTTGACATTCGGAATTTTCGACAAGATTTGTGTGACCGTGTGTATGCAAGACAAGTTTGAGCCAACATCCGTCGGAAAAAAAAACATGCATTTTGTTGTCAGAATGTGCGATCGTGTGTACGCGGAATTAATCTGTTCTTAGCCAGTGTCTAAGCCAGCCCTTTTCAACCATTTTTCTTTTTTATTTTACAATATTTGTATTAGATGCTTTTAATAAGGTAATGATATGATAAATAAATAGCTATTGTTGTGAAATCTCTCAGGCGCATCCTGGAGAATCAATATGACAAATTACATACAATTGAAAATAATTTCATGAGGTTCAAGAAATTGCATTTCTGAGGGATATTAGCAGCCTAGGATGCTGTATATTGGATGTAGATTTGTCAATATGGCATGCGCATGATGCCAGGCTTTTGGAATTAGTCTTCCAAAGAGTTCTGGGCACTGGGTTCATTAAGGATCCTGTCAGTGAAAGAGAGTGTAGTGTGGTGTACGAGTGTCATTGTGTGTAAAGTGAGGCTGTGTGTCTATTCTCTTGAATAGGTAGACAACCAGGTTCGACAGTTAGAATTTTCTCATGTGATGGATCCAATTGATTCTGCGAGGGAGGCATTAATGTCGGTCCAGGACTCCTAGGACAGTCTGAGAACCTCTGCCGCTGAACTTTCTCAGGTGTTTCAACAGGGGAAACTGATGCCCTATGGGGACCTCCAGCGTAAATTTAATTTACCAGATCACATGTACTACCTACAGCTGTCCCATGCTGTTAGGGCCCAGGGAGATACGACAGATTGGTCACTGTTACCTACCCCCATATTCCATTTACTCCAGTCTGCAACAGAAACAAAAGGGTTTATATATCAGTGTTATTGTATGCTCCTATCAGAGTATCTGAGGGCTTATCCAACCATGACAATGTCACGGTGGAAGGATGACATGGGGGCCCTAACAGGGGATCAGTGGGAGGAAGCTTTCCAATCGGCCAACTTGTGCTCCCTCAATGTCTCACAAAAAGTGTTGCAATTATAAATTTTACTCTACACCCCAGTGAAACTTTACAGGATAGGCAGATGCCTGGATTCACTGTGTGGTAGATGCAGACAAACATCTGGGGATCTGATACACCTCCTGTGGCGATCTCCAAAATTGCATCACTACTGGAGTGAGGTACTCTCCGACTAGAGTGGCCTTCTCCAGGGCTTTGTTCCAGGCCAGGAAGGTAATCCTATTGGGCTGGAAATCCGTAACTCCCCCTTTGGTCAAAACATGGGTGACTCAAATGGGGAACATGGAGAGATACATATACCAGCACAGGTGTTGCCTGCACATGAAAAACTATGGTTTCCTTGGCTTAATGCTCCTGGGTTGACCCCCAGGAAGTTCGTCCTGATAAGGGTGTTACAATGCCCCATGGGCTAATACAGTGTGGGAGAACCACAAAAGTGTAGGGGAGGGATTGGAATGCACAGTAGCATATAGGTCCTATGCGCTAACCACTGGACTCCCATTCATTTGGGTGTGTGGATGGGGAAAGCTTTAAGGGAAGGTGACATGGCTAACCTCGTAAGAGGCAAATACAACATGCTAACGTACTAGAGATGCTGACATTGCGAACTGTTTATCTACGTGTTTACTGATATACTGCAATGGAAAAAGTTGTTTTTGCTTGCTTTTAACCATTTTTATACCTGGTATTGTATTTCATCAATAAAAACCTCTTTTATTAAAAAAAAAAAGTGAGGCTGTGTGTTCTGGAGAAGTCCAGGGAGAAAGATGACTTACAGGAGAGACAAGAGTGTTGGTAAATTTGGATTGGATAAAGCTGGCCATACATTATACAATTTTCTTATTCAAATTACATGGCCAATCTAAGAGGGGCGTGGGAAGGAGGAGATTGCTACCAGTAGCACGCTAAAGAAGTAAAATAACTTAGGAAGTTATGTCATTTTTATGGCATTTAGTCTGTCTTTCCAAGATATGTGGTAGTTGCTCCAGGCCTCCAACAGTGTATTAGATTTGTGTTTAAGTGGGAGGAAGCTTGCCCCATTCAATGTGTTATATGTTACATAGTTACATAGTTACATAGTTAGTCAGGTTGAAAAAAGACACAAGTCTATCTAGTTCAACAATAAAAATAAATAAATAAATAAAAAATAATATCAAACAATCCCATATACCCAATCCTATACCCACAGTTGATCCAGAGGAAGGCGAAAAACCCCAGCAAAGCATGATCCAATTTGCTATAGCAGGGGAAAAAATCCCTTCCTGACCCCCGAGAGGCAATCGGATTTTCCCTGGATCAACTTTACCTGTAAATGTTAGTATCCAGTTATATTGTGTGCATTTAGGAAAGAATCCAGGCCTTTCTTTAAGCAATCTGCTGAGCTGGCCAGAACCACCTCTGACTACATTTTCACAGCTCTTACTGTAAAGAAACCTTTCTGTATTTGAAGATGAAATCTCTTTTCCTCTAGGCGTAAAGAGTGCCCCCTTGTCCTCTGTGTTGACCGTTAAGTGAATAACTCAACACCAAGTTCACTTTATGGACTCATTATATATTTGTACATTTAGGAGTTTGGCTGAGCAACCCTTGGTGTGATACGACACCTCATCCCAGTATTTTGAAACTCAATTTGGAGGGGGAAGAAGTATAGGGATTATGGTGGTGCCAAGAGAAACAGGATGCAATATTTGGGAATAAAAAAATTCTATTTATTTAACAACATTCAATAAAATTTTAGACATAACAGTCACAAAGACGAGGTGTGCGAGAAAATTTCTAAAATCAATTCTGTAGCAAGAGATATTTCACATCACTTGGCCTGATGATTGTGACGGCCAGTTCTGTGAGTAGGTATTCAGATGTCCGACATGTTTCGCCAGTCTTGGCTTCTTCAAGGACAGTTGTTTGATACCTGAAAAGCTACAGAGTTTTCTATAAAGAAAGATATAGCTGTCAATGAATATTTTGAAGCAATTGATACATTAAGATACAAAAAAATAAATATATACACACACATGTCACCGTATGTTTGCGAGCCGTCTAGGCAGACTATGTCCCACCACCCAGAATGGCCACTACAGGCCCCCCCACACATCACAGGGTGCCAGAAATACCCCAAAATAGGCTATCTAGGATGGATTACCTGCAGTTCACCAGGGATAGATGCTACATGCCTCCGAAGCAGAGCCTCAGAAATAGAGATCAAAGTAGGTAGCTGCAGGGGACAGTAAGAGAGATCTGACGGAGAATATACCTAAAGAAATATATGCAGGCAAAATTACATATATATAGCTGGGCCTGGGGACCATATATCAATTGAAGTAAGAAATTTCAAGTTAGACTAACATAGTCTCTAATTTTACTTACACGTAGAATACTCAAATTGGGAGACAGGACATCGGAGAATAGCCAATATTAAGAGTAGTTCAATTATGGAATGAGGAATGTCACTAAAATGGTAAGAGAGGAAAAAAGAGGAAGGGGTAACGTTTATGTGCTACATGATGATATCCAGAAATTGTAATTAGGCAATGCTAGTTGCAATACAACTGTAGCAGGTGACAAATCAAAATGTAAATAGATTTACACTCACCAATAGTGTAAACGAGCATGGGATACTGTGGCTAAAAAAGCCAATCTGCAGCCAATAGACACACCAATCAAACAAGCTAGGGGATAAAAATATGTATGTATCAACTTAGCATAGGTATGATCCGAAGGAGAGTGAGGGAAAACAGCCAGCAAAGCAAAAAAGTGCTTACCCAATCGTGCTACAGTTCGTATGACCGAGTCCTGTGGTACCCTGGCGTATCTAATGGCCTCGGGTGCCGGCGCTCTTATGTCCCCCTCACACGAGCGGCGTCTGACGTCACCGCGCGCGTGAGCGGACAAAGGGGCCACTGCGCATGCGCCACTCACTGTCCATCCGGTCCTACAAGGTCCAGAAGGCATAGCGGTGGTGTCCATGGTGATGTAAAAATACATCACAGACACTGCGCAGTATACAATGCCGCAATAGGCAGCAAGATATCTGGAAGAGGAAAAATGAGCCAATGCGCAGTGGCAGGGGCGGGCAAAGGACGTACCAGTGCCCTTGGGTGTCCGTACAGCTAAGATGCATCTCATATAAAGGGGCTAGTGACACCAGAGACAGCACCAAAACCATCCCGGGATGTAGGGACCCGTGGACGATTAGCCGCAATGGGTGACAGACTAGAAAGGGGAAGGGAGGCAACCATGGAGGCAGGGTGTAAGTGGGACATATTGGGATGGGGGAATTGGTAGGAACAGACCGGGGACGAGTGGGCAAAGGGGAAAATGTATAGGGGCGCCTGCACACAAGGCTAGAGAAGGAAAAGGAAAAGGTATAGAAAACCCAGTCCCCGGCATGTACCCACACAGGTCGCCCAGACAGCTCGCAAATTAACACACACGTAATAATAAAGTGATATAGGCAGAACAACTGATGGTATGGCAACATGGAACAATCTAAACATAAATGAAACACTAAGAGTATCTCAATGGTACTACATAGGTCTATCTGTTTGAATTAGGTTGGATAGTATCAAAAGGGAATATACAAGATAAGAAAGGGGACAAGGAATGCCATAATTTGATGTCAGGACCAATATCTAGAGTGGGAAGGAGCTACCTAGGGAGGAATATACGAAGTACAAAAGCAAATAACGTAAATAAATATAAATATAACTATGAATATAAATATGAGACATGACCATAATTTAAAGGTGGGCTGTGTCAATCCCATTGGGAAGGGGAAAAGAGGGAGGGGGGGGGGGAGGGGAAGAAATAAATGGGGAGAGAAACAGCCGACCTACAAAAAAGGCTTGAAACTGATGCCTTCATTGAGCCCCGGGTGTCTGGTGGCATCCAAGGTGTGTATCCACTTGGTTTCTAATTGCAGTAATTTTTGGTCAATGTCTCCACCCCTAACATGCGTAGGGATGTGTTCCAATGCTGTAAATCCCACAACATGGGGATTAAAGTCATGATGTACAGCTATATGTCGGTTGATAGATGTAGAAATTTGACCTTTGTATAAGGGTTTAATGTGATCACGAATCCTGACACAGAACTGACGTTTAGTTTTGCCGACGTAGTAACTGCCACAAATACAAGTAGCAAGATAAACTATGCCGGTGGTTTGGCAGGTGACTTTATGTTTGATTTTGTGTCTTTGACCATTCGGAAGCAGTTTCTCGCGTACATCATAAATGAACTCACATATATCACAGTGACCGCATGGAAATATGCCGGTCACTGATGAAGAAAATTCTAGTTTGGGTGCATGGTGGCTCGCTATGACTTTATCCCGTAACGAGGGGGAACGACGGTAGGTAATTTGAGGTTGAAATTGAATATATTTTTTAATAGTGTGATCTGCTGTAAGGAGGGGCCAATATTGTTGAAGAATATTCCTCACCTCATTATGATGTTGGGAAAATTGAGTAATAAGTCGGACCGACTGGGAAGTGTCCTTCTTCTTAATAGTATGCAACAATTTTTTCCGATCTAATTTTTTTACTTTGTTAAAAGCCTGTTTCAACAATTTTTGGCTGTAACCTCTTCCTTTTAGTCTTTCATACAGGTCCTGTGCGGCCACGAGAAAGTCCTTCTCATCCGTACAGTTTCGTTTAATCCGTAAATATTGACTATAGGGGATACTCTTTAACAATGGTTTCGGGTGAGCGCTGTTAGCATGCAGGATAGTGTTCCCTGACGTTTCCTTACGGTACAGGGATGAAGAGATGTTTCCATTGGAATCGACTCGTATTTCCAGATCAAGGAAGGTAATCCTTCTCTGGCTACACTCCATTGTGAACTTAAGATTATATGAGTTAACAGCCAATGTCTCTATAAATCTCGTGAGGTGTTCGCGAGTACCAGACCAAAAGAAAAGGATATCATCAATATACCTGTGCCACGAAATCACGTGGCACAGGAAATCAGCCAAATGATGATTGGAAAACAAGTCTTTTTCCCACCCCCCCAGGTACAAGTTGGCGTAGGATGGCGCACATTTCGTGCCCATGGCCACGCCTTGCACCTGGAGGAAGTGGGAAGTACCAAATAAAAAATGGTTTCGTGTTAAAATAAAGCGTAGAAGATCGACCACAAAATCATTGTATGCCTTGAATTTAGGGCCTCTATCCTCCAACAATTTGGAAATAACTTTAATGCCAACATTATGCGGTATTGTGTTATAGAGGCTCTCAACGTCCAGTGCAACCAACCATGTGTCCTGTGGAACTTGCAAGTCCTCCAAAATACGGAGGAGGTGCACTGTATCCTGAACATAGGAAGGGAGAGCATGTACATGTGGATTTAAATACTTGTCCACAAGGGCGCTAGCATTTTCTGTCAAACTTGAGCATCCTGACACAATCGGACGTCCAGGGGGGTTTTTTAGCGACTTATGCAATTTAGGCAGAGCGTAGAAAGTAGGTATTCTTGGATTATGAACATTAAGAAACTTCCAGGTGTTAATGTCTATGGTTCCCTTCTGATAGGCAGAGAAAATGAGCTCATAGTATTCAGAAGTATAGTTTTCAACGAGTGTACGCGAAATAGGTCTATACCAGTCCTGGTTTTCAAGGATGTTGCGGCACATGATTTCATACGCCGCAACATCCATGACAACCACATTGCCGCCTTTGTCGGCGGGTTTTATAACCAAGCCACTGTGATTTTGCAGAGATTTAAGGGCCTGTCTCTCGGCACAAGATAAGTTAGAAGAGTATGAAGTAGAAAGGTCCATTTCTTTGATGGTTTTACCAATCTGTTCCACAAAGGCCCAGATGTTGGGGTTTGCAGAAAGATTGGGAAAACTTGTAGATTTTGGTTTGAAGGATAACGGGGGGGGGAAAGACACTCCAGAGGCTACAATGCCGTGGTTGTCAGATTCCCACAGACATTCATCCTCTGTACCTCCTTCTTCAAGGAGAGTAAGTAAGTCTTCAATAGCCTGAATTTCGGCTACTGTAGGGGCACTATTTTCAGGTACTGGGTCTGCTATCTGGTTTGTACTAGATTTATCAAAGATAACCTTGAACATCAGCTTTCTTGCAAATAGTTGTATGTCCTTGATAAATTGAAATTTGTCAAAATCGGCTGAAGGACAAAACGTGAGACCTAACTGTAGAACTTTTGTCTGATGTTTGCTTAGAGGGAAGGAGGAGAGATTCACCACATCTAGATCCAAAGTGCGTTGTGATTTAGAAACAGTAGGTGCTACATTGTTGGACTCTGTGTTGAGTCCAAGGCTTGGGATAAAAAAATGGGAGCCAACTTAGGGTCAATAGCCTGAGAGGCTGTAGGGAACATAGTCATTAAAGTAGGTTCACTTACCCGTCTTCCGGTGGGGGCAGGAAGAGCAAGTGTTGCAGGAGTGGTCGTGGGAAGTGCCGACTGTGCAGTGCGAGAGGAAGTGGGAGGTGGCCGTGGTAGTGCTCGTGCAAGTGGAGTAGAAGTGCTCGTAGTTTTGGGGCGAGCCCCTAGGGGCTTGGCCATATTAGTGGTTCCAAAAGTGCATCGAATAGAGTCTGTAGAGGAGGTGGGTAGTTCACTCTTTCTTTTTTTGGGAATTCCGTCTTGTGAAAGTTTGCGGTAGGTGGTGGATGAACTGGAGGAGAAAGAAGTGGAGAAAACATTAGGTATCTCAGTGTTATTTTTAGGTACATTGTCAGAATTCGGTTTAGTGAAAGGTTTTTTAGGAGTATTGCCATCCCATCTATAAGCATAACCGTTTGTATGGGCAAGTTTGTCCCGCAGGAATTTGTTCTCTTTCGCATTAATTATGTCAATTGTGTAGTCCTCAAGGTGAACGCGGAGATCCTTCTCCCTCTGGGCAAACCTTGGGGAGGACACATCAGCCGCTCGATCAGTAAGCCATTCATTAATGGAGATGTCTAGCAACTCCAGTTCCTTGTCATACTCCTGACATTTCTGAGGCTCTGCTTCGGAGGCATGTAGCATCTATCCCTGGTGAACTGCAGGTAATCCATCCTAGATAGCCCATTTTGGGGTATTTCTGGCACCCTGTGATGTGTGGGGGGGCCTGTAGTGGCCATTCTGGGTGGTGGGACATAGTCTGCCTAGACGGCTCGCAAACATACGGTGACATGTGTATGTATATATTTATTTTTTTGTATCTTAATGTATCAATTGCTTCAAAATATTCATTGACAGCTATATCTTTCTTTATAGAAAACTCTGTAGCTTTTCAGGTATCAAACAACTGTCCTTGAAGAAGCCAAGACTGGCGAAACATGTCGGACATCTGAATACCTACTCACAGAACTGGCCGTCACAATCATCAGGCCAAGTGATGTGAAATATCTCTTGCTACAGAATTGATTTTAGAAATTTTCTCGCACACCTCGTCTTTGTGACTGTTATGTTTAAAATTTTATTGAATGTTGTTAAATAAATAGAATTTTTTTATTCCCAAATATTGCATCCTGTTTCTCTTGGCACCGCCATAATCCCTATATATTTGTACATGTTTATCATATCCCCCCTTAATCTCTTCTTCTCAAGAGAGAATAAATTCAGTTCCTCTAATGTTGGGGTAAGAAGAAGCTTAAGTAGGAGAGGTGATTCGTCCAACCAAAGGTAAAGTTTTGTTGTACTGGCAGGAGAGTTTCTGGATTTCTTTCTTAAGCTTTTTACATTAGAGGAACTGTCAGGTCACCAGAGTCCAGGTGACAGATGCACTCTGTTGGCGTCAGGAGTGCACCGCAAGGTAGTGTACCCTACGGCTGACTGCTGTGGATGGAGCTCTAGGTGATTCAGGAGACCAGGTATTCTGGAGCACCAACACGAATCACACTGGGAGCTAGAGCATGAGATTTCCCAGGGCGCGGAATATAAGAGCCAGTGGGTATTCGCCAGAGGCCCCTAGTGGTGGGGATGGATTTAGCTGCAGTCTGGCTCCAGGTCGCGACCCCCAGGGCCTCCCAGCTCACGCTCCCGGTAGAGTACAGGAATGTAGAGAGGAAGCAGAAGACTGCAACAACAAAGGATAGTCAGGAGATAGCCAAAGGTCGGGGCAACAAGCAGGTAAGGATAGTCAAGGAATACGCCAAGGTCGAGATATGAAGCAGACAAGGACAGTCAAGAACAAGCCAAAATCAGTAACTAGAATCAGATGTAGAACACACAGCAAGGAGCACACGAAAACCAAACACACAATATTGATCAGCAGGGCTGGCTTGTAGTGCACAGGTTAATATAGAGTTCCCTGATAGGGCCTAGGGTTGAGCCATGCTTTGAGGAGAGATTACTTAAGCAACCAGGTGAAGGCCAGCTGGTCTCTCATGCTGAACACATGGAGAGGTAAGCTGAGAGACAAACATTACTGCGGATCCATGACAGGAACCCTTCAAATAATTTTCAGTTTTCAGGGAACCCCTGCTAAAAATGATTATATCAAGGGTTCACTGTACATTATTGTGTTAAGTAAATTGTAAATACAAGTATAAATAAAAGAATATGTATCTAGATTATTTGTCACCCAAAGTAAATCATTATATAACATCTCCTGCTTTATAAGACATAATTGCTTTTAACAATAATCATAAAATGGAAATGGGACCATGTCCGCATCACAGAGTGCATTACTAGCTGCAAATCGAAGTGCAAAAACTCTGGGCTTAAGGTAAATCATTCTTACAGTGTTTGTTGTCAAGGTGACCATCGAAGCATGGACTGAGGTTACAGCTTCCTGTTAGAGCACTCAATATATGGGTATGCATGGATTTATCCAAGGGAGATATCCATTAACCAGATTGTAATGCATCCTAGCACATCCGTCTGACCAACTCAAATGTTTTCTCTTTGTGATAGTCAGAGATAAACAGGCCAAGGAGAATTCCTTTTCCAACTAGGTACTACGATTGCACCCAAAGTGTGGCAGATTAAGGAGCTTCTGCATACATAGTCAGCAGTGCAGTTACTTTACCAAAAAATATACTTTTAGGGGCAGATATCTATCATAACCTTCATGCACTTACCATAGCCTCTAAAGTGAACCAGTAACATTTAACCCCCCCCCTTCCCAATGCATGAACCTCATCTGAACAGTTCACTGAACCCCTGAAATGAGCTCTTAATACTTATCCTGCCCAGGGCTGCTGTTAGAAATCACAGGGCCCCGTACAGCCTATCGGACAGGGGGGGGCAGGAGGGGGCAATTACAGGATCCGATCCAATGTGTGTCTCCCTGCAGCAGCTGAAAGCCTATGAGAGGGAGAGAAGGAGAAACCAGCTTTTAGCTGCTGCAGGGAGAAACATCCTCTAATTGCCCCCCTTTACCGATCACCCCCTCTACTGCCAAATCTGATTCCCCTGCTGCCCAGGCCCCGTACAGGAAGACTGGTGTTACCCCCTTATGAGTGGCCCTGATCCTGCCCCTTTAACACTCACCCTAAACCCTGGCCATGACATTAAAGGTACTTTCACACCCCTCGGGCTTTCACACTGGAGTGGGAGGAGAGGAGCTTTACAGGCACTGTATTTTTAGTGCTATAGCGCCTGCAAAGCGATTCAGTGTGAAAGTAGCCTTGTGTGTGATAGGATGTGTAGGTTCTTGCTTTGTATTTGTGCTTGCATGTTATAAAAGTTAAAGAGAATGCCCTTGCTCCAGATTGTCCACATATTTTAATTAAAGCTGATCTATATAAATTAAATAAAGAACATACCCAGGATCTGCTTTGTTTACTAAAGGAATTCTTATAATGTGCAGCCAGCAGTTCTGTGACCTCCAATGCAGCAGCACAGCTTGGTCAAGAACTCAGTGTGCTGATTGGACAACAAAGCAATAGTAGAACAGTAATGAATCATCACTCTGCTGCCTCCTTCTGTCAGCACAGGTGCACTGCAGCAAATACTGCTTAGCTCCTGTACTCTCCCAGAGTGGGTGCTGCTGTACAGATGTTTACTGGAGGAGGCATACCTCTATCATCAAATCATGTGTTTATACTAATTGTATTTAAAAATGCATCAAATTATTTATTTTACCACAAACATAAGTTGATTGTTTATTATATTTTTCTAAAAAAAATACTTTGACATGTCATTTTATAGGAATCATCATTGTGTTTTCTGTCTATAATTCTTTACTTTAAAGGCTTGTTATTTGTACTATAATAACATATTTTTGGATATAACTTTTGATTCTTTTCACTTATGGCTCAGTTTGCTGTAGGATTCCAGTTGATGTAATAATCTGTTTTCACGTATTACAGCATGTAACCAGCAGCAGTAAGCAATAATTGGACAGATAAAGCACAGGATGCATATCCTTTGCTCTAATATGGGAGCTATTTATGCATTCTGTTCACATTACATGAGATCTATGTTAAGGATTACCGAAAAGCACTTGTAAGTAAAATTGATTGAAAAACTATTTTAATACCAGGAATGATTGAAAAAAAAATGAATGCAGTAAATGGCGGTTCTGCAGTACCATACTCGGTTACTACACCTTTCCCTGATCCACCTCTGCCCAAAACATTTGTATTAAAGTTTTATTCTGGCCTCCATGCTGTTGCTTAGCAACCAGTTAACTGTACAGGCATAAGATAGTTTTGTTTCTGATCAATCCATAATCGCTTCAACTGTGCTGTAGCATCATGCCACTTCAGAAAAATGCAACAACAGGTACAGTGTGAATAAACTGCAAAAAGAAATCCTAAGCTTTGTACACGTGTGCCTATTTTTACTAAATGTATTCAATGCATTGCGGTTTTGCATTGTTGATTTTTTCACTTATTTAACCACTGCAGCCCCAGGAGGGTTTGCCCCCTTAATGACCAGGCCATTTTTTGCGATACGGCACTTTGTCGCTTTAACTGACAATTGCGTGGTCGTGCGACGTTGTACCCACATAGAAATTGACATTTTTCCCACAAATAGAGCTTTCTTTTGGTGGTATTTGATCACCTCTGCAGTTTTTATTTTTTGCACTATAAACAAACAAAGAGCAACAATTTTGAAAAAAAAAAAAAACATTTTTTTTACTTTTTGCTATAATACATATCCAAAAAAAAATATATATAAAAAAAATAATTTGTTCATCAGCTTAGGTCGATATATATTCTTTTATATATTTTTGGTAAAAAGATCGCAATGGCTGTATATTGATTAGTTTGCACAAAAATTATAGCGTCTACAAAAAAGGGGATAGATGTATGGTTAATTAATAGATCATTTGTATTACTTTTATTTTTTTTACTAGTAATGGAGGCGATCTGTAATATTTAGCTGGACTGCGACATTGCAGTGGACAGATTGGTCACTTTTGACACATTTTTGGGACCATTGACATTTATACAGCAATCAGTGCTATAAATAGCCACTGATTACTGTATAAATGTCACTGGCAGGGAAGGGGTTAACACTAGGGGGCGATTAAGGGGTTAAATGTGTTGCCTAGGTGTGTTCTAACTGTAGGGGGGTTGGGCTCACTGGAACATGACAGAGATCACTGTTCCCGATCACTGGTAACAGTAGATCCCTGTCATGTCCCCTGTCAGAACGGGGAATCGCCTTGTTTACAAACACTCCCACCACCATGCTTGACTGTAGGCAAAACACACTTGTCTTTGTACTCCTCACCTGGTTGCCGCCACACAAGCTTGACACCATCTGAACCAAATACGTTTATCTTGGTCTCATCAGACCACAGGACATGGTTCCAGTAATCCATGTCCTTAGTCTGCTTGTCTTCAGCAAACTGTTTGCGGGCTTTCTTGTGTATCATCTTTAGAAGAGGCTTTCTTCTGGGATGACAGCCATGTAGACCAATTTAATGCAATGTGCGGCATATGGTCTGAGCACTGACAGGCTGACCCCCCATCCCTTCAACTTCTGCAACAATGCTGGCAGTACTCATACTTCTATTTCCCAAAGTCAACCTCTGGAAATGACACTGAGCACATGCACTCAACTTCTTTGGTTGACCATGGTGAGGCCTGTTCTAAGTGGAACCTGTCCTGTTAAACCGCTGTATGGTCTTGGCCACCATGCTGCAGCTCAGTTTCAGGGTCTTGGCAATCTTCTTATAGCCTAGGCCATTTTTATGTAGAGCAACAATTATTTTTTTCACATCCTCAGAGAGTTCTTTGCCATGAGGTGCCATGTTGAACTTCCAGTGACCAGTATGAGAGAGTGAGAGCGATAACACCAAATTTAACGCACCTACTCCCCATTCACACCTGAGACCTTGTAACAGTAACGAGTCACATGACACCGGGGAGGGAAAATAGCTAATTGGGCCCAATTTGGACATTTTCACTTAGGGGTGTACTCACTTTTGTTGCCAGCGGTTTAGACATTAATGGCTGTGTGTTGATTTATTTTCAGGAGACAGCAAATTTACACTGTTATACAAGCTGTGCACTTATTACTTTACATTGTAGCAAAGTGTCATTTCTTCAGTGTTGTCACATGAAAAGATGTAATAAAATATTTACAAAAATGTGAGGGGCGTACTCACTTTTGTGAGATACTGTATAATCAGATCTGTTTGCAAATTATGAGTTAAAATAATTGTGTCTTTTGGTGTTGCTTCCAAAATGCAATCATTGCCAGACAGGAGAGGTGTGGGTGGCATCATTTGACATTTATTATTTCCCATGAGAATGAAAATATCCATCTCATAATGCATTAATATGCATTAAGCCTTTTTTCCTGATATTACTGATAACAGGACACCTAATGGACATATACACTTTCTAAAACTGATCTAGAGTGGGAGAAAGTTTAAAGATCAGTAATGAAGGCATTTTGGATGCATGGTTTAACATATCCTTTTTTATTTTCAACTGTTGTAGGTATGATGGAATGATTTTTGAGGCCCCATCTTAGAAAAGCCAGAATTTGTTAATACATTTTTCTTCATGGAAATGTTAGGTTGTGACTAACTGTTGTTCAAAGTAAATTATCATTATTAAAGCCTGCTGTTGATTTTATTATGTGTTAATTCTACTTGAATTTGATTGTCAAACAACATGGTTTTTGGTTGATCATATTTTTAATATGTAAATTGCAACTGTTGTTTGGGGTACACACACATTTTATAGTATTTAAGCAAAATGACGTAGGTACTCTGTAAAGAGAATGTATAGATTTTCTTAATAGGTTGTTAAACAGCAAAAAAATATTTTCAATAAAAACGTTTGAGTACATTTGAAATATTGCATATTTACCACTTGCAGCCAGCAGATGATAAGGTGGATGAAATTATATGCAAATGTATACTTTTTTTGTAAAAGATAACCTTGTCCCTGCCTCTTCTACATTAATGTAGAGCCTGAGGATCTATGTTGGTTATTATTGAACCAGTAGGGGGGCTTGGGAAGGGGTTTGGCCAGGTACAACTTTATCTCTGATATTAGAAAGATTTAAAAATTAGGCACTTAGAGGTGCTTGCACATAGCTCCAACAGCTCTCATTCACCTCCACTACAGTTGAATATCTACTGTTGTCAATGGGCAATGCTTTGGCACTTCCTGGTACTGTCCTGATGACCAAAAAGAAGCAGATTGATAGAAGTGTGTGTATGTGGGCAAGCACTAACACTAGGGTGTTGATTTACTTAAGGTGAATAAACCTTTCTGTTTGCAGGGGAATTTTCACCAGAGCTTAGTAAATGGGATGAAATTTGGCAGAATTCTAAAAATGCTATCAGTTTGACTGCTTTGCTGACCATCTAGCTTTAGTACTTACTTTAACCTGAACCATCTATGCAGATGAGCATATCTGGCTTTTTGAAAATAAAAGCAATCCTGCTGCTCCAGGTGAAACCGGCTAGAGTGGTGTCTGAAATCAAGCTTGTGCATGGGGTGCATGCCCTGTCACTACTGCAGGCATACATATAGAAGAAAAAGTTATGGGTTGCTGCACAACCATGCGATGCAAATCAAAGCCTTTTTATTGGAAAAAACATCAATAAAAACAGGCAAAATAAGCATGTTGGCAGGGGAAAAAAGGTTGACGCATTTCACACGTTAATACATTCTTTGTCAAAACCATACCGAACACAACTACCATTCACACATACAGTATATACAAAATATCACCTGATTGGTGTAGATAATGAGGCGGTGAAGTCCAGTGACATAAACACTAGTGTTGCTAGAAATGTCAATGAGTTTCATGGAGGTGACACCACCTTATTACAAATACAGGAAATTGAAAAAGTTGTCACCCTCTAGGAGAGGTGGAGATAACTTTAGAATTCCCTGTAAAAGGCAAGACTTTTGGATATTTTCCCTCCAAACAAGGATTCCAGGAGGTTTAAATGTTGAGTGGGACTTGACTCACGTTTATGATTAGGATATTTCATGTTTCATCTTTTTCTTTTTGTTATACTATATATGAACCTGCGGTGATTTTTGTATTTCCTCTTTTCTTGTGTTTTTTAAGACAGCAAAGTAAAATGGCAATGTAGAGGTTATTGTATATATCCTTAATATAGGGGGTTTATCATATATACTTATATACATTTTTTCGCTTTATTGAATGCATGGGGGGCATTGTCTTATCATAATTTCCTTTGGTGGTGTGTAGGTTCCCAGAAGTGAGACCTAATTGTGTTTCTTACCTTTATTTTGTTTTTTTTATGTTTGTAAGAACAACAAAATCGTTATATGTGTAATTATATATATTTTTGAGGGGTGAGTGTATGGTTTTGCTTTGTGCAGAGCGTACAGACCCTTGCTTTTTTATTTATATTTTGTTTTGTAACATATGTTGCATATTCTCATTATTATTATTATTTTCATTATTATTTTTCAGTTTTTTGGTTTTTTTTTCCAGATTTTTCTAGTTGTTTATTTCATGGAGGAATGGGTTTACCAGAAATGGTTTGATTGTTATTTTCCAATGGGAACAGCCGATTGATGTCAATGGACTTCACCGCATCATTATCTACACCTGTGTAATCATGTGATATTCTGTATATATGTGTGTATGGTGGTTGTGTTCGGTATGGTTTTGACAAAGTATGTGTTAACGTGTGAAATGCGTCAATCTTTTCTTCCCCTGCCAACAAGCTTATTGTGCCTGTTTTTATTGATGTTTTTTCCAATAAATTATTATTATTATACAGGATTTATATAGCGCCAACAGTTTACGCAGCACTTTACAATATAAAAGGGAGACAATACAGTTATAATACAATAAAATACAAGAGGATTAAGCGGGCCCTGCTCAGAAGATTTTACAATCTAATAGGGAGGGGGCAGGTGGTACAAAAGGTTGTAACTGTGGGGAATGAGCTGATGGAAATGGTAAAAGATTAGTTGGAGACATGATAGGCTTTCCTGAAGAGATTAGTTTTCAGGGATCGCCTGAAGGTAGCAAGGGTAGGTGATAGCAGAAGGAGGTGGAGGTAGCGAGTTCCAGAGGATCGGAGAGGCTCTGGAGAAATCCTGGAGACGAGCATGACAGGAGGAGACGAGAGAGCTTGAGAGTAGGAGCTCTTGGTGATGTAGCTTGGGGCAGAGTTGTGAATGGCTTTGTATGTTGTGGTTAGTATTTTGAATTTAAGTCGCTGGGTGATTGGGAGCCAGTGTAGGGATTGGAGGAGAGGGTTGGCAGACACTGAGCAGTTGGTAAGGTGTATAAGTATGGCAGCAGCATTCATGATAAACTGAAGAGGGGATAGCCTATTGAGAGGCAGGCTAATGAGAAGGGAGTTGCAATAGTCAAGGTGAGAGATAACAAGGGAGTGAATGAGGAGCTTGGTGGTTAAATAAGCTTTGATTTGCATCGCATGGGTGCGCAGCCATCCATATATTTTTCCTCTATATATATCTGGCTTTTTGTTGACGTTCATGATCTTTATACTTGTTTCAGGTCAGTGATACAAAACGAAAACCAGGGGGACAGCATAATGGTCAGACAAGAAGAATTTCCAAAAGGAGGTCAAAAATGTCAGTCCTCAAATTTCTCTGATAACAACAGTAGAAAATTCAGGATTATCACATAACGTCTTATTTCTATATTGCTGTATTTATTGCGTGTTTGATCATTTTTCATCTACTAAAGGTAAAAGATTGAATTCCTCTGCTTTGTGACAGGCTTACTATAAAGCTTAATGAATGAGGGTTCATTGAAACAAGTATTTTTAAAGATTTTAGATTTATCATTTATGTAACAGCCCTCCATCACCAGATCAAATATTAGCATCCCAGCAGCAAGCTAAAGATAAAGTCCCATGCTCATTGTTTGAGAACAGCAGTCTATCCCCTGCGGTCCGACACAACTCAGCATAGTCATAAAGACTATTCTCCATTTATTTACAGGGTACTTGTATCAGATATTTTATATTCAAACTGACACCAAGATCCTGAATTTCAGTCTGGTTCTAAGACCACAATCACATAAGAAACTAAAAAGACCCTTTAAAACATGTTTTAATTCAGTGTGTCTAATTATATTTTGGTTTAAAAAAAAAAATGTGGCTTTAACTTCTTCCTGCCCACAATCCCTTTATAAATTTTCCTTAGCACAATGCCTAAAGCTGTGGATGCATTACTAAATGCCATTTCTTTGACTATCGCCTTCCCAACATATTTCAATAGCTGTAAAACACAGCAATAACTGATGGCTTTGGTCTCCACTAATGTTTAAGGACCAATCAGAAATGTTGTTGATCATAGTGAGGACGTTTAAGCTATAGGATTTATTATGAAAAACATGGTTTCAGCTTGCAGAGGGCACAGCAGTCTAAAGATATGTGTCTAATTAATACTGTACCTGTCTGATACAATTATAGTGCCGCTCTCTCTTCTTCCCCCGCTGGCTGTGTTTCTGACTGTGTGTGAGTATGGGGTGTGTTTCTGTCCCTGCTCCCCCTCCCCATTCCTGCCACTGCCCCAAGGACAGAGCTGCTGTGGCCAGGAGGCAGAGCGGGCTCTATGTGAAAATCCCCCACTCACCACCCCCCTGCTGTACAATGACAGAGGGAGAAGAATGCAGCCGGATTTTCACCCCCTCACTTTTGACATTTTGCTTTTGAGTTAAACAATGCTTCAAGAAGACCTACAGGCTGCCATTAAACAAAAATAAAAAAACGTATGCACAAGCCAACACACTAACAAACTAACAGTATAGTAAAAATGTAAGAAACAGGGGCAGCAGCTAACACTCAAATGAGTCCCCACATATATCACTGATAAAAATAAAATAGATGTGGCAGTACCTCCAAAGTTGACTGCAGTTGACTATATGACATAACATATAAAACAATTGAAAATGTTAACCCTACTGGGCAGTGATCCCATAGTCCCGTTCTGTAAAAAATAGGTTTGAATAATCTAATAATAATACAGATCAATGGATATAAAAAGCTTGCCCAGCACTTTAGTGAGTATAAAACATCATAAGAAATAAAAAAAAACAGTGTCCATAAACATATTCAAACAAAGCACAGTCCATTTAGCAGAATAACATGCCAAAGGTCCATTCCAATCAATAAAGTGTGCGCATAAAAAAAATGGTAAGATGATTGATAAAAGAATGTGAAATGTATAAGAATCCAAGTACAAATAGGCATCAACTCTTATAGTATTGTGGTCACATTTCCTTCCACCATCCAGAATCCAGCAAAAGTGTGTCCTAGCAGCTTAAAGACCGTAAGGGTCTAACGGCGCTTTCAGTATGTATAATCCTCAGGGCAGATCAAATCTCCTCTCCTCAGATCACAGATAGGGATGAGCCGAACACCCCCCGGTTCGGTTCGCACCAGAACCTGCGAACGGACCGAAAACGTTAGAACCCCATTGACGTCTATGGGACTCGAACGTTTGAAATCAAAAGTGCTCATTTTAAAGGCTAATTTTCATGGTATTGTTTTTGGGAGCAGTGATTTTAATGATGCTTAAAGTAAAAAAAAAGTGAAATATTCCTTTAAATATTGTACCTGGGGGTGTCTATAGTATGCCTATAAAGTGGCGCGTGTTTCCCGTGCTTAGAACAGTCCCTGCACAAAATGACATTTTTAAAGGAAAAAAAGTCATTTAAAACTGCTTGCGGCTTTAATGTAATGTCGGGTCCTGGCAATATGGATGAAAATCAGTGAGACAAACGACATGGGTACCCTCCAGTCCCTTACCAGGCCCTTTGGGTCCTGTATGGATATTAAGGGGAACCCCGCACCCAAATTAAAAAAAGCAAAGGCATGGGGCCCCCAGGCCCTATATACTCTGAACAGTAGTATACAGGTGGTTCAAACAAGACAGGGACTGTAGGTTTGTTGTTAAGTAGAATCTGTTTGTAATTTTGAACTGGTACATTTTTAAAGTGAAGCTCCAGCCAAACAATCTTTTTTTAAGCTTTTTGAAAAACATAGGGAAGGGTTATCACCCCTGTGACATTTGTTTTGCTGTCTGTGCTCCTCTTCAGATTTCACCTCATTTTTTGTCCCAATGACAAAAGTTTTTTGAAAATTTAGGGTTTTTAGTGAAACAAGGATTGGTGATAAAGCATCAGTGGAAAGGAGAAAAGTTTTTCCCATATTAACTCTTACAGGAGAGAATTTCCCTTCCTATGGGGTAGATTTCATGTCACTTCCTGTTGTCTCCTTCCGTTTGCAAGTAGGAGTCATTTGTAAGTTGGATGTTTGAAAGTAGGGGCCTGCCCTATATACAGAAATTTGGGCCTTAGGTGTTGTTGTTGCCTCAACACTGTAAGCCCTCACAGGGCCCTGCTGTGAAATATTAGATCAAGAATTGTGATTACATGCCCCTGTTGAACAGGGCCAGAAAAATTAGGCCTTTGGTGATGGTGGTGGTGGTGCTGGTGCCACAACACTGTAAGTACTCACAGTTACTCTTGGTGGGCACTGGAACGGGCCCTGCTGTGAAATATTATATCAAGAATTGTAATTACATGCCCCTGTTGAACAGGGGCTGAAAAATTGGGCCTTTGGTGTTGGTGGTGCTGGTGGCACAACACTGCAACCCCTCACAGATACTCTAGTTGGAACGCAGGAACGAGCCCTGCTGCAAAGTATTGCATCAAAAATTGTAATTACACGCTCCTGTTAAACAGGGGCTGAAAAATTGGGCTTTAGGCACTGGTGCTGGTGCCACAACACTGCAACCCCTCACAGATACTCTAGTTGGAATGCAGGAACGAGCCCTGCTGCAAAGTATTGAATCAAAAATTGTAATTACACGCCCCTGTTAAACAGGGTCTGAAAAATTGGGCCTTAGTCACTGGTGCTGGTGCCACAACACTGCAACCCCTCACAGATACTTTAGTTGGAGCGCAGGAACAAGCCCTGCTGCAAAGAATTGCATCAAAAATTGTAATTACATGCCCCTGTTAAACAGGGGCTTAAAAATTGGGCCTTAGGCACTGGTGGCGGTGCCCAGAACCAAAAATGTTCTTACAAGCTATCAGCATGATCATTGAGGAGGAAGAGGATAATTATTCAGCATAACAGGATAGTCACTCAGCATCAGCATAGGCAGTCTTTGAAGGGATCTGACATTTCAAAAAAAATTATTCGGTTACATCAGCATCAGGTGCTTGGTAGCTGGTGGTGATCCAAGACTGATTCATTTTTATGAAGATCAGTCGATCGACCGAGTCGGTGGACAGACGCACCCTGTGATCGGTTACAAAGCCTCCAGCAGCACCTTGGGGCTGCGGACTAAAAAATTGTCTGAACGCATCAGCCAGACGGCCACCTTCTCCACCGCTCCTTCTTTGACTGACCGAAGCTTCAGCAACACGTTGTCCAGAAACAGGAGTTTGTAACCTCCCAGTCTCTGGGAACGCGTTGCACAGACATTTCTGCAGGGCCTCCCGAAGATGTTTCATCTTCTGCTCCCTCTGCGACGGCAAGATAAGGTCCGCAACCTTACCCTTGTTACGTGGATCAAGGAGGGTTGCCAGCCAGAATTGGTCCTTCTCCTTGATACCACGAATATGAGGATCCTTCCGCAGGCTTTGGAGAATCGGGGAGGCCATGCAGCGTAGGTTTGCTGAGGCATTCGGTCCGGAGTCCTCTGGGTCACTAAGGACGACATGGTCTGCAGCCACCTCCTCCCAGCCACGTACAAGTCCATGTGTTTCTTGGGACTGATCCCTTAAAGACTGCTGCTGATGCTGAGTGCCAGGCTCCACCTACATACTGACACAATCCTCCTCCTCCTCCTCCTCTTCCTGTGTGATTGGCGGGCACGCAGGAACACTGTCTGGATAAAGGGGGCCTTGAGAGCTAAGGAAGTCCTCCTCTTCCTGCCTCTGTTCTGCTTCAAGTGCCCTGTCCATTATTCCACGCAGCGTGTGCTCCAACAGGTGGACAAGGGGGACAGTGTCACTGATGCATGCACTGTCACTGCTCACTATCCTTGTGGCCTACTCAAATGGTGACAGGACAGTGCATGCATCCCTGATCATGGCCCACTGGCGTGGGGAAAAAAAACAAGCTCCCCTGACCCTGTCCTGGTGCCATAGTCACACAGGTACTCATTGATGGCCCTCTGCTGCGTGTACAGCCACTGCAGCATGGCCAACGTTGAGTTCCACCTGGTGGGCATGTCACAGATTAGGCGGTTCTTGGGCAGATTAAATTCCTTTTGGAGGTCTGCCAGCCGAGCACTGGCATTATATGACAGGCGGAAAAGCACAGAGACTTTCCTGGCCTGCCTCAGGACATCCTGTAAGCCCGGGTACCTGCCCAAGAACCGCTGCACCACCAAGTTAAGCACGTGAGCCAAACAGGGCACATGGGTCAGTTGTCCCTGTCGGAGGGTGGAGAGGAGGTTGGTGCCATTGTCGCAAACCACCATTCCAAGTTGGCATGGCATCAACCACCTCTGAACCTGCCCCTGCAGAGCTGACAGAACCTTTGCCCCAGTGTGGCTCCTGTCCCCCAAGCACACCAGCTCAAGCACCGCATGGCATCTTTTGGCCTGCGTACTTGCGTAGCCCCTTGAACGCCTACGGAGCACCGCTGGTTCCGAGGACAAAGCACAGGAAGAGACCATGGAGGAAGAAGAAGAGGAGGGGGTGGAGTAGAGAGGTGTGTCACAATCATTAGTAGTGGCATTTTGGAGGCGTGGTGGCGGAACAACCTCCAACACTACTGCACCTTGTCCTGCATCCTTCCCAGCTGCCAGCAGAGTCACCCAATGCGCCGTGAAACTTAGGTAACGTCCATGTCCATGCCTGCTGGACCGTGAGTCAGCGGTAATATGCACCTTACCACTGACTGCCCTGTCCAGCGAGGCCAAGACATTGCCTTCCACATGCCGGTAGAGAGCCGGAATCGCCTTCTATGAGAAAAAGTGGCGTTTGGAAACCTGCCACTGAGGAACCGCACATTCCACAAACTCACGAAAGGGGGCAGAGTCTACCAACTGAAAAGGTAGCAGTTGAAGTGCTAGCAATTTTGCCAAGCTAGCATTCAACCGCTGGGCATGTGGATGGCTGGGAGCGAACTTCTTTCAGCAGTGCAGCAACTGGGGCAGGGAAATTTGCCTGGTACAATCTGACGTTGGTGTACCGAAAGCAGATTGCCCACAAGTACTTGGCTGTGACACACCTAATTCTACACCTTCATTCCTCTCAGTATAGGTCTCAGAGAGGATTGAAGGTATAGCGGGGTTGGAGATCTCAGCTGATGAGGAGCAAGGAGAGGTCCTCTTTGTTCTTTGGTGTGGGTCTTTTAGATACGCTTGCCAACAAACTGCATGGCAGGTCAACATATGTCTGGTCAAGCATGTGGTGCCCAAGTGGGAGATGTTTTGGCCACGCGAGATACGCTTGAGACATATGTTGCAAATAGCAGCGGTGCGATCTGATGCACTCATCTCAAAAAAGGCCCACACCAATGAACTTTTAGAATAACGCGCAGAGACAGCAGCGCCCTGCACATGCGGTGCTTTGCGGTGTGATGCAGTCAGTGTGCTGCCCTTAGGCTGGCCCCTGGAGGGCATCCTGCCTCATTGGTGATGTGCCTCCTCCTCCTCCTCTCTCCTATCAGGCACCCACGTTGAGTCAGTGACCTCATCATCCCCTCCCTCCTCATCACTGGAGCAAACCTGGCAGTATGCTGCAGCAGGGGGAGCATGACTGCTAGATTGCTGTCCTTCTTGGGCACCCCCTCTGTCCGTGCTCACGTTACTGCCTTCATCTAGCTCAGTATCATCATCAGAGCCTTCTAAACGCTGGGCATCCTCCTGGAGCATGTACCCAACACTGTGGTCAAACAGTTCGAGAGACTCCTCAGGAGGACATGGTGGGGCTAGGGAAGGAGTCACTGATGCCATTGAGCCGAGGGAAGAGGCCACGTTGGCAGCTGCTTTGCCAGACAAAGTACCCTGAGCATGGGTGAGAGAGGATGAGGAGGATGAGGACGGCTTGGTCATCCACTCGACCAAGTCTTCCGCATGTTGCGGCTCAACATGGCCAGCTGCCGAAAAAAGGCCAAGCGTTTCCCAAGGTCACGTGCTGATGAGGATACACCGTCTCCACGACCAGCACTGTTGCCTCTAAACACAGAGCCTGCTTGCCCTCTTTTAATGGCTTGTGACTGTCTGCCTCTCCTTGTTGGCCTTCCAGACATCCAGACATACTAATGGCCTGTAGCTGCACTAAGCTGGGATATATATATATATATATATATATATATATATATATATACACTGATACTGCAGCTAGGAAAATCAACTGCCTGCCTGTAGTATGAGAACACCACCAACCTTCTACAGGTAGCTTTAGCTGAACACTGTGCAGAGGTTGCACTACACTAATGTGTAAATAATTTAGCTGCCTGCGGTAGTGATAAAATCAGGAAAACACCACCAACCTTCTACAGGTAGCTTTAGCTGAACACTGTGCAGAGGTCGGAGTACACTAACGTGTAAATAATTTAGCTGCCTGCGGTAGAAATAGGATCAGGAAAACAACACCAACCTTCTACAGGTAGCTTTAGCTGAATACTGTGCAGAGGTCACACTAAACTAACTAGTAGCTTTAGCTGAACACTGTTCAGAGGACGCACTACACTAACTTGTAGCTTTAGCTGAACACTGTTCAGAGGACACACTACACTAACTTGTAGCTTTAGCTGAACACTGTGCAGAGGTCACACTAAACTAACTTGTAGCTTTAGCTGAACACTGTTCAGAGGACGCACTTCACTAACTTGTAGTTTTAGCTGAACACTGTGAGGAGGACGCACTACACTAACTTGTAGCTTTAGCTGAACACTGTGAGGAGGACGCACTACACTAATTTGTAGCTTTAGCTGACCACTGTGCACTACATTAACTTGTAGCTTTAGCTGAACACTGTTCAGAGGACGCACTACACTAACTTGTAGCTTTAGCTGAACACTGTGCAGAGGTCACACTAAACTAACTTGTAGCTTTAGCTGAACACTGTGAGGAGGACGCACTACACTAACTTGTAGCTTTAGCTGAACACTGTGAGGAGGATGCACTACACTAACTTGTAGCTTTAGCTGAACACTGTTTAGAGGACGCACTACACTAACTTGTAGCTTTAGCTGAACACTGTTCAGAGGACGCACTACACTAACTTGTAGCTTTAGCTGAACACTGTTCAGAGGACACACTACACTAACTTGTAGCTTTAGCTGAACACTGTGCAGAGGTCACACTAAACTAACTTGCAGCTTTAGCTGAACACTGTTCAGAGGACGCACTACACTAACTTGTAGTTTTAGCTGAACACTGTGAGGAGGACGCACTACACTAACTTGTAGCTTTAGCTGAACACTGTGAGGAGGACGCACTACACTAATTTGTAGCTTTAGCTGACCACTGTGCACTACATTAACTTGTAGCTTTAGCTGAACACTGTTCAGAGGACGCACTACACTAACTTGTAGCTTTAGCTGAACACTGTGCAGAGGTCACACTAAACTAACTTGTAGCTTTAGCTGAACACTGTGAGGAGGACGCACTACACTAACTTGTAGCTTTAGCTGAACACTGTGAGGAGGATGCCCTACACTAACTTGTAGCTTTAGCTGAACACTGTTTAGAGGACGCACTACACTAACTTGTAGCTTTAGCTGAACACTGTGCAGAGGTCGCACTACACTAACTTGTAGCTTTAGCTGAACACTGTGAGGAGGACGCACTACACTAACTTGTAGTTTTAGCTGAACACTGTGAGGAGGACGCACTACACTAACTTGTAGCTTTAGCTGAACACTGTGAGGAGGACGCACTACACTAACTTGTAGCTTTAGCTGAACATTGTGCACTACACTAACTTGTAGCTTTAGCTGAACATTGTTCAGAGGATGTACTACACTAACTTGTAGCTTTAGCTGAACACTGTGCAGAGGTCGCACTACACTAACTTGTAGCTTTAGCTGAACACTGTGAAGAGGTCACACTAAACTAACTTGTAGCTTTAGCTGAACACTGTGAGGAGGACGCACTACACTAACTGTAAATAGTCTAGCTGCCTGACTGTGGTACTAATAGGATCAAAAGAACATCAGCAATTTTCTTCAGGTAGCTGGAAATACTGTAACAACACAAGCCTACCTGTCAGTAGAAAGATAACAGGAACGGATCTAGCTAAACTGAATACAGTGTATATATATATATATATATATATATATATATATATATATATATATAAATATATATACATACAACACCTGGGATGCATATATATATATACACAATACACTGTAAGTGCAGCTAACTGACTGACTGTCCTGCCTAATCTATCTAACTTAAATCGAATGACACTGTCTCTCTCTCTGTCTATCTCTCTCTCAAGCCGGAACACACTACACAGGGCCGCCGTGCAGGCGACCTTATATAGTGTGGGGCGTGTCCTAAACCCCCTGAGCCATAATTGGCCAAAGCCACTGTGATTGGCCAAGCATGCGGGTCATAGTGCATGCTTGACCAATCATCAGCCAGAAATGCGCTGCGATGCCGCAGTGAATTATGGGCTGTGACGCGCCGCACGAATTTGACGCGAACAGCCCATATCGTTCGCAATTTGGCGAATGATCGAACAGCCGATGTTCGAGTCAAACAAGGGTTCGACTCGAACACCAAGCTCATCCCTAATCACAGACCAGGGATAAGATGAGTGGTGCAGTGTTTTGATGGTTAATGTTAATATCTCTCCCAATGTGCCGTACCACTTCTCCTCTCCTCCATTTATTGGGGGCCATACAAGATAAAGGAAATCTCTATAGTGCAGTATTTTGTAAAAGCAGGGGTTAATTCAACAGTGTTAACTTACACAGAAGTAAAAGACGATCAGCATTGATACAACTCAGAACTTCCGGTCTCGGCCGCAACTGGAAGTGACATCACCTGGCTCCTCCCGACGTGTTGCATCACAGATCATGTGACTTTCCAACGGGCTGCCAATAGTTCTCATTCTGGCATTAACAGTTGCACTTTATCACTTTTGTAGTCTGAGTCACTCACTTGGGAACAAATATACAGATAAATACATCTGATTTTGCTTTGAATTCCTCATCGGCATACTTCCAGTTCCAGTTCAATGACTCAGAAAGTACT